>NC_056748.1:803490130-803557630 GCF_019279795.1 Protopterus annectens
CTCCCCCTGACAAAGTTAGCAGATGACTGCAAACTGGGCGTAGTTGAGAACACATCCGACACAGACATCCTTCAGAAGGGTCTCACAGAAACGGATAACTGGTGCCAGAGCCATGGCCTCAAGTTAAATGCCAAGAAATGCATAGTCATACCCTTCGGGAAAAATAAGGTTACCCCTAGCTACCATATAGGTGGCAATCCCCTGAACACAGAAGAAGTTATTAGGGACCTGGGAACCCAGGTTGACAGTAGCCTTTCATTCGACACTCATATTGCTAAAGTAGTTAGGAAGGCCTTCTACATTGCCCACCTTATCATGAAGGGATTCACATCTAGATCAAGGGAAGTCATAGTCTCCTATACTCATCACTCATCAGACCAATGATCGAGTACAATGCCCCATTCGAATGTATCTGACCCGACACTTGCAGCAGCTGGAGAGGCCACAAAGTTCCTCACCAAAAGGATAAAGGGTCTCAAAATCTGTCTTATGCTGCGACTGAAAGAACTCCAGTTATATTCAGTTGCGTACCGCTTGCTCAGAGGTGACCTATGCCTGACATACAAGGCCATGTCAAACCCAGATTTGATGAATATGCTTCATCTCAAAAAATCTAGATCCCTCAGAGCCACAAGGGCGGGTGACTTAAACCTCGACACGGTTATTAATAGGACGTGCTGGAGGGATAGATTCATCACTCAAAGACTCCCTATGCTGTGGAACAAAATCCCGGTTTATGTGAGGCAGAGCACCTCGCTGGCCTTGTTCAAGAGGAATCTTGACCAATGGATGGGAGATCGCAGATACACCCCAGGGGTTACCTCAGTGTCACTGCTCAACAGAGGCACAGCTAAATAATGGGCATAGTTTCTCCAAACTAAGGGGTGGCGTAAGCCACAAAAAACTATGGGCTAGGCTTATAAATGCCCTCGGGCAGATAGCCTAGTATAAACCTATGAACCTATGAACCTATGAGTGTGAAATACAACTAAGAATGAATGAAAATGCAGATATTAAATGGATTCATTTAATTCAATTGTACTTTTTAAAATTATTCATTTTTGGTGATGTTTAGGTAAAAAAATAACTGTATTATTCTGATTTTGCACAGTACCAGTACTGCTTAGCTTAATTATCTGCCCTGAAACATCTATTATGCTAAAGTCCATGTACTTTAATGTTATTATTGCTGTAAAGTCTACGTGTAATTTATTATTATGCTGAAGTCCACGTACTTCAATGTTATTATTGTTCTAAAGCCTACATGTACTTCATTATTATGGTGAAGCCCATGTACGTCAATATTGTAAAAGCCTACATGTAATTCATTATTATGCTGAAGTCCACGTACTTCAATGTTGTTATTCATAGGTTCATAGGTAGATACTAGGCTATCTGCCTGAGGGAATTTATAAGCCTAGCCAGAGTGTGTCGGCTTTTGCCGCCCCATTGATTAGTTAACTGATCCTCTATCAAGCAGAGCCAATGAAGTGATCCCAGGGGTGTATTTTCTGTTACCCATCCACTTGTCAAGGTTTCTCTTGAAGAGTGTATAGTGAGGTGCTCTGTCTAATGTAGTTTGTAATTTTATTCCAAAGCATGGGGAGTCTCTGTGACAGGAATCTATCCTTCCAGCATGTTCTATTTATTGTTGTGGTGAGGTTTAGCTCACTAGAGCATGTGGCTCGCAGTGACTTGGATTTCTTTAGGTGGAGCATGTCCATCAATTCTCAGTTGGACATGGCTTTGTAAGTCAGGCAGAGATCACCTCTGAGTAAGCGGTATGCCACTGAGTACAGCCAGAGTTTTTTCAGTCGGGCTGCATAGGACATATGCTTGAGGCCAGTAATCCTCTTGGTGAGGTACTTTTGTGGTCCATCAGCTGTTGGAAGTGTCTTGTGAGGTACATCCCAAATGGGGCATTGTGCTCTATGATGGGTCTGATGAGTGACGAGTAGAGGGGCACTATAACCTCTTTATTTCTAGATGCGAACCCTTTAGTAATTAGATGGGCCACATAGAAGGATTTCCTAACTACTTTGGCAATATGCATGTCAAAGGAGAGATTACTATCTGCCTGGGTCCCCAGATCTCTTATTACTTCTTCTGTATTAAGGGGACTGCCACCTATGTGGTAATTTGTGGGTGTTTTGTTTTTCCCAAACGGGATGACTATGCATTTTTTGGCATTTAGCTTGAGGCCATGACTTTGACACCAGGTGTCTGTCTCAGTAAGGCCCTTTTGGAGGATGTCCATGTCAGCCGGAGAGTCAGTTATGGCTACCAGTTTGCAGTCATCGACAAACTTGGTTAGCCATAGTCCTGTGTTTGCCTGTACTTCTGAGAAGTATATGCCAAACAGTAGGGGTCCCAGGACCGAGCCTTGTGGGACACCACTTGTGATTGGTTTAGAGTCGTACCTGGAGCCCGCTATTCTTACCGTGTGAGTTCTGTCTGTAAGCCAGTTGGCAACCCATCTCATGACATAGGGGTTTATGTTCAGGCTGGTGAGTTTTTCTGTAATACCTGAGTGGGGAATGGTGTCAAAGCCTTGGTGAGGTCAAGGTAGGTTGTGTGAACAACCTTTTCCTTGTCTATGGCCTTGGTGACTGTCTCAAAGAAGTCAGCCAGGTTTAGTAGGCATGATCTTCCCTTAACAAAGCCGAACTGGGTCGGGTCAAGTGTTTGGAGGTTTCCAATGTCTTTGTTAATGAGTTCCATGATGATGCGCTCCATAGCCTTGCAGAACAGGCTAGTCAGGCTGATATGATATTATGATAGTTACCAGGGTCAGTTGTGGCCCCTCCTTTGTGTAGTGGAATAACCGTTGCTGTGTGCCATTCTATGTGCACATAGCCTGTGGAGAGGCTGAGGTTGAACAGCATGTTTAGGTGGGGGTTAGTTTGTTCTGCAGTTCGTGCAAGACGCAGCCTGGGACACCAACTGGCCCTACTGATGCTGTGTTTTTGGCTTTTAAAAGGGCTATTTTCACCTGTGCATCTGTGATTTCCAGGACACTACACTTTTCTGGTATCGTTGTGGGCCCTTTTGGGGATGAGAGGGGGGTGAAGTTTGCACTGAATCTATCTGCCAGGATGTTGGCAATATCAGTAGGTTCAGTATATTTTGTGCTATTTTGCACTAGTTCAGTGCATATCTGCAAGTTGCCACTTAGATTCTTAACATAACTAAAGAAGGCTTTGTGGTTATCTTTTGATTCCTTGGCTATTTTTCTTTCGAAGTTAGCCTTGGATGATTTTATGAGGGACCTTAGTTTCTTACTGATACTGATCAGGGATGTCTTTCCTTCTTGGAATTTGCTTTTTTTCTGAACTAGTTTCCTCCTTCTATTGTATAGCCTGTTTATGGCAGGGTCCACCAGACTGGTTTCCTTCTCAGAGGAGTGAGTCTTGGTTTTGCTAGGGATGGCACAATCCATGTATCCTTGTAGGTGCTCATAGAGTGCATTTGTAAATGTTTCTACATCTTGGGCAGTGTTATCCTTTAGCATGGAGGCTGTGAAACTTACCGCCTCTGTCTTAAGTAAGGTGAAGTTTGCTTTAGAAAAGTTTTTTTACTGTGGTTTCCTTAGTTGGGGGTGGTGGTGGGGTGTGGACATCCAGAGTGATTATTTTATGGTCTGATCTAACCAGTGATGGGTTGACCTCCAGTGTGGAACACCTGTCGCCCATGTTTGTGATGACCAGGTCCAATATGTTTTCATCTCTGGTAGGGGAGTTTACCAGCTGATCTAGGGCATTTGAGTTGATGAATTCCAGGAAGCGCTGGGCCTGGGAGTTTGTACTCGAGTAGTTTTCCCAGTTAATGGTAGGGTAATTGAAATCGCCTAATATCAGGGTGTTCGGTAGGACCTTCATGTTTTCCAGTGTCTCCAGAAAGGTGGAGTGGTGGTCCTGGGTCATGGAGGGTGATCTGTAGCAGGCCACAATTTGCATTGCAGATTTGCTTGATGTTAGTTGCACATGGATGATCTTAGAGGTATCATACTGAGCCACTAACCGGGATGTGTAGGTATCCTTGATGAATATGGATACACCCCCTCCTTTTGTGTTTCGGTCCGTGTTCTGTGGCCGAAATGTGTGGTATGAGTTGTAGCCCGCTAGTGCTGGGGTGCTCTCTGGAGCCTTGTACCAGGTTTCAGTTACTGCACAGATGTCGACATTCTCCATACTGAGGAGTGTTTTGAGTGTGTGCATTTTGAGATTTAAACTCCTGGCGTTGAGTAGCATAACCCTCGGTTTTTTGTAAATTGTGCTGTTTACGGAGGTGGGTTTGACTTTTGAGCCTTGGCTAAAGAAGGCACTATGGGGGCAGCAAGAGCCTTGGCCAGTATTCAAAAGCCTAGGGGTGACAGGTGCAAGCCATCTCTTGCGAAGCAACAAAGCTTGTCGAGCATGTTGTCCCAGGCGAGCATGTTGTCCCAGGCTGACAGACACTGGATCCCCTTTGATTGACACCAGAAGTTTAGCCAATTGTTAATAATTTTTTTCTTTATACTGAGGTATCATTCTTGGTGAGGGCAGGATGCTACTCAGGCTCTGGGTCATACCAGCCTGGGCTGCATGATCAGAGAGCTCTTCCATGTCTCTTTTCATGTAGTCCAGGGAGATACATCTCAGGTCATTCACACCAGCATGAATAATGACAGAGTTATATTTGTACTTGTTCTGGAGTGACCTGAGTGCTTGTGTTATGTGGTGGATTCTGGCTCCCGACAGGCAGCTAACATTAACCTTCTGCTTGTCCAGCCTAGTGAGTGGGAAGTCAGTGTGCCTGACTATAGAGTCACCTATTACTAGTGTGTTAGGTATGTTATTTCGCCTTAAGGGCTGTGATTGTGTGGCACACTAACTTTGTGTTTTATATGTTATCTGGTTTGTGACGGGAGGTGCAGGTTGTTTGGCTGTCTGCTTTGGAGGTCTCTGATGCTTTTGCAGGTTTTTATTTAGAGTCTCCAAGTATGATTTTGGGTATTTATGTGTATTTTACCCAGTGCTGGTTTAGTAGGTCTGTGTGTGGCTGGAGGTGTGGTGCAAGTGTTAACCTTTTCCTCTTGACTGTCTGTTCCAGTCTTGAGTGGAGACAGCTTAGCCTCCAGTTTGGCTGTATAATTGCATCTCTTGCATATGTTAGTGTTTTGTGGTAGGAGGAGAGGGTTGTCTGTGTACAGGAGGCAGTTGTAACATTGCCTCAGGATACCCAGATTCACCATCTGGACTGGAGAGTACACCTGAAATTGCCATGTGGTCATGCCTGAATAGTAGGGTCTACATGTAATTTATTATTATGCTGAAATCCACATACTTCAATGTTGTTATTGTTGTAAACCCTACATGTAATTAATTTGTGCTGGTGGGCTCTCATTGTTAAAATGCTGTAATATTGTTTCATCAGCTCTTTCAAACTTCTATGTACCTTTGTTGTATTACTTCGGTATTACTTCATAGACTGTCTTGAAAATAAACAAGATTATTGTCCTATGAAGTAATAAATCAGTAAACTTTAATGAAAGGATACGCTTCCCTTAGACTTCGATTTACCATGCTAAAAAATAGAGTAAGACTTGAGTCTTCTTCATGTGAGAGGAACCACTGTCTAACTGTACTAACTAGCTATGAAAGAGAGGAATGCACATACTAACATCAGCAACATTATACCATATGACGCAGCTGAAAGCTTCTGCACTGCTCTTAGAATGTGAGATGGAATTTCAGTCTTACCACTGTTGAAGGAGTTTTAACATTGCATTTGCATTTCTTCCTGATACTGTGTCAGGAACTAGTATTACTTTGAACACACATTTGATTAAATGTCAGTCAAGTAAAACATGAAGGAAAAAAAAAAAATATATATATATATATATATATATATATATAGAGAGAGAGAGAGAGAGATACACATACATACATATAAGTAGATATAAATATATGGTGACTATAACATTCTCTGTGCATATTACAAAATGAAGAATTTATGAAGAACAGCTAGGCTAATTTAAGAGAAGGGGAAGTGTGTGGAGACTGGAAATGAAGAAGCAATTTTCTTAAATTAAAATGTCTGTCGTTTCACTCCATGATGCAAAAGATAAGATTGTGTCAACCAGCCTTCAAAAGCATACAAGAAGAACTGACAAGATTATGGTCATAGAAAAAGATATTTTTAAGGAGCTCCACAAACCCATGGTGGACAGCAGAATTGAATCTTGTATTTTAACCTCACTTAAAAAATTGAAAACTAAACGAAGACCAGAGGTATGAGTAACCACATATTTTAATAAACCATTGGGGAATAAAAACTTTAAGAGTGCAGTTCTATTTTCATTTTACAAAAGTGGCATTAAGAAAAGGCAAGAAACTACAGACCTGTGAGTCTGACAGCAGTGGCAGGTACAGAAGAAATGATTAAAAAGACAATCGAGATTGCTATTTTGTACCCTGCTGTAGACCACTGAGATATATAGTATTAAAGGATTTATTTGAGATGGTAGAAATTATTAAAAAAGACAATTGCGATAGCTAGATTGTACTATTCTACAGACAAATGAGATACCCAGTATTAAATGATTTATTTGAAATGGTGACCAAAGATATATATCAGAGAGGGATGCTAGAGGCATGGACCTACCACCATTTCGATAAAGTCACTGACATGGTCTCAGGCACAGATGATTACTAAATGCATGTAAGAATGATGTTTATCCTCCTTCATTTAGAAGAAGGATCCACCCACCCACTGAAAGCTCATATCAGGGTATCACCAGTATGATATGGAAATGGGGAACATATGGGTCACAAGAGGGGGCAATCCAGAGGTTTGTACAAGAGAGATTAAGAACCAAAAAGCAGAATAAAAAAGGCAACCACCTACTTCTATGGAAATATGTTTGTTAAAAACACCAGTAAGAGGTGGATTCCTATTATATTTAAGTTTCATAAAGCTAATCCATTTACCTGACTGATGAAACTAGGCATATATGCATTTTCACTACTCACTGCACTGATGGACATAATTAGTCATCAGCCAAGTTTGTATATGTTCATAGGTAAGCACTAGGCTAGCTGATTTTGTGGGCCATTTTAAGCATAGCCAATTTCTGTTTTTCTGCTTGAAATAACCTGTCCCATTTGGTTATAGACTGGCCTTACCCATCTTATGGTCAGTAATTATATACTACCTATAATAAGAATAACTGAGATGATACCATAAATAATTTACATTGACCCCTGTGTGGGATAAAGTATTTAGGAGCTGCATCTATCCATTAGTAGTACAGGAGGCAGGGGGCATACCTGAGGTAAATTTTCTGTCCCCCATCCATAGATGTAAGTTACGCTTGAAAATGGACAGGGATGAACTTTGTTTTGTGGATGGCCTTCCTTTCCTCAAGTATTGTAACAACCAACTCCTAAATTTTAATCAGACAAATTGGGGAAAGGAGACAGTACATTAAAAACTTCCCTGAACCAGATATCAGATGACTGGTGTATCAGTCAGTAGCTTTCTGGGAACACAGACCTTCATCAGAGTCTAAGAACAAAACAATAAGGTATTGAGGGTTTCATCTAGGACTTGAACCCGTACCCTTGTGATCCCTTATTCTACTCCTCAGTCAGTAAGCTAATGAAGCAGCTGAGAACTGACCAACATTTTGATGCTTCATCTCTCCCTCTTACATATCTGATACGAGACCATTGAGAACAGAGATCAGAGTCTAAGAACAAAACAATTAGGTATTGAGGGTTTCATCTAGGATTTGAACCCGTACCCTTGTGATCCCTTATTCTACTCCTCAGTCAGTAAGCTAATGAAGCAGGTGAGACCTGACCAACATTTTGATGCTTCATCTCTCCCTCATATATCTGATATGAGACCACTGAGAACAGAGGAAGTACAACTGCATATTTATATTTATTTTATATCATTAACTATTTTTATCAGGTAAGTGGACTAGTCCCCAGAGCCCTTCCACCCATGAACAAGACTCACTATGGAGCCCATGAGGAATTAAGAAGAAGAAGAGCACATTCCTTTTCCACAGCACAATACACCAAATAATGAGATGGAGCGGGGGGGGGGTCTATCAGTATACTCCCAGATCTGCAACTCAAACATGCTACATCACTTAGGTTTCTGAAAACATTGGCAGTGGCGAAAGTGGAGCAACACAGCACTAGTAACTATTTTAGCTAGGACTTGAACCTATACCCTCCAGGTCACTGTACAGCAGTTCTACAATTAAGCTGCTGAAGGGTACTATCTTATTGCATCTAATTGCCCTCAGTAACAATTTTAAACAAGAAAACTTAATTTATTTTCACAAGGAGTCCAGGAACATGCAGCCTCGCATAATGTTATTAATATTTAAGGTAAAACAATAAATTATGGTAATTTTTAACATGGTAGGCATGATGTGATACACTTTGTGTCATAATATCTACATATGGGCCACCTTCTTCACTAATAGCTATCTAAGAATAGGTTATCATCTAGGGTGGGTATGAATAAAAAACTGAAACTCTAATTCAGTCTCATTAGTGTGCAAAATGTCTTATTGTCTTTCCCAAACTCTTTTAAGGGATTCAAATGGAGAACATAGAACAGAAAGAAATTCTCTTAGCTACTGCATAGTAATACAAAAGAAAGTGAAGCAGGTCTTCATGAATCTGGTATCTTGCTGTATGAAGTATCATGTTTTGCAGACACCCAGCCTGTATCTTGTATACATGAAGACATACACAGTTATCTGTGGAATATAGTTGTTCACATCGAGAAATAAGGAAGCAGGTATAAGGTTGTGTTTATTACGGAAAGGACAGAAAGTCTCTTTTTCCTAATATAACTAGGCGACTTGCTGTATTATGATGGCTTACCATTACATTTATTTCTGTTGCATACTTTTCAACAGCTGTGACTAGAAATAAGCACGTCTGCTGCAATTGCATATATAACACAAATACAAACAAAATAATGAGAAAAAGTGGTAACTGTAGTGCGAATTATAAAGTATAAATACCAAGAACTGTTTGTGTGGAAAAGTATGGTTTGCTGACAGCGCTAATGTGAAGGAGGTGAATGTTGGTACATAGCTATCCATTAAGCTACTATAACAAAGGGTCTCACTCAGTACAACATTGTCCACAATCCTCACTTTATGTGGTATCACTGTGTCTTGCAGTACCTTTCCTAATTTGCCCTGCATGTTCATACACTTATGAAAGTTTAAGTTACCCTGCATCGCTTTACTCAGATGTGCTAATCTACCACTTACCCCAACCCTACCTATTATGTTACAAAACACCTTTTGCTTAGCAGTACCACTAAACAAGATGCACACATATACTTAATACATATCAAGAGTATGCAAGCATAATACTTCTGTCCCCTTCCCTAGCCCTAACCCACATGCTGAAACATTCGGTATTCAGCATTCCTGCACTTCTGGCTTCCAGTATTAGCTTGTTGGAATTTAGCCTGTCAGTAGATCACATATAATCTGTTGACAGATACCCTATACATTCATCTTTTGCACAATCCACTAAATCTGTTCAGTTGTTTCAACATTGGCTATTAACTTAAATTTACTGTATACTACGATTAACTCAATTATGTACATGGATACATGAAAATCAGATTATACAGTCTTTAAAGTGAGTTGCTTATGTCCCAGGATCATACAGCATAAGCTGTTTTACAAATGCTTCTGAGTGTGCTTATTCCTATCTACTATCAGTTTTATTCCTTTTTTAGAATTTTCCTCATGGTATCAACTCATCTGCATTCTTGGTCGCCACAAAGTCTCCTTTTCACCTGCAACACTGTAACTTTACTTTTAATCTTTATGGCTGCACTCTGCTGTTTTCTACAGGCAGAAAGAGTTCTGTTCACATAAAGCAGACTCACTTCCAGTGTGTTGTATATTTGCAGATTGTAACATTACACAGTAGAATGAGAAATGTTGTCCCTATGTCCCCTTTCATCCCAGATCTTTGTTCCTGTAACAGGCCGTGCCTCTTCTTCCTGCTTTAATGCCACCACATCGGCTTTTTCTTCTTTTCTTCGTCATTATATACCCACCAGTCCCTTAGACACTGCCTCTTAGTTCTGAGTGTACACTGCCACCCTACCACCATATTTGCTTATTACATCTCATCTGCATATTTTGTATTCAGGCATCACCACAATTCAGCCTTCTACATCACTGTTATGCCCACAGTATGTACACTTCCTTGTATAAGTACAGCATGCAGCTATGCCTTTATCTAGACTGCCAGCATTACAGAGCATTCTCTTCCCCTTTCCCATCCTCCCCATTTCCTGAACTCTTGCCCAAATCACAAACAATATTAATTAGAATGCTAATCTAATCTCCACTCATCCCAACATTTCAAAGTAAAGCATCTCTTGTTTTAATACATTTCTTGAACCCATCTTTGAGAACTTCCTCTCAAATGAGATCAATATAGCTTCCATGTCACTTACAGTTCTGTAAACTTGTTGACAGCACCACTCCCTCGAGTACTTATTAATTCTGCATTTCTCTCCTTCCTTACTGTAATTCCACAAACAACTTGCAAAAAGGAAAAGTTGCAGTCTTGTCCAATGTGCCCCCTCCCCCACTACTCTCTGCACTTTGCCCATCTGTTCCTCACCAGTGTCAGCAACTAATCACTTGTTCTCACACAGACAGTCATGTGCTTTTTTTTTTTCTTCTTTCTTTCTTTTTGCAGGTTTTTCTAACTGATTTCCCACAGGTATCTCTGGAAATCCCTAGTTTCATGCTTGCACATCTCGTACATGGGGGTGGGTTTAAGGTTAGGGTATAAGATAAAAAATAATTTTTTGCTTGGCAGCAGTATAATGCTCCAGTGGGATGCTGTGATCGCCTTCAGTCCTAGATATTACATTATGTCTAGGGGATCAGTCAGTTGGGGGACCTGAAGTTCCAGGATGGATATCAGGAGTAGATGGTTAGCTGTGGGAAAAGAGAAAACATAATAGAGGCATTCATAGTCCTACACAGTGTCCTGGATGTATCATACTGCATTAAAATAAGAAATATTATGCTGTTATAATGTTTCTATATGCTAATAGTGTATTTGTATTTTTCATCTGTTCTGTGAACTCCTTCTTTGTCTACCACTATTACTTTGTACTCTTCCCAGGCTAAGTCTGAAAATAGTCCACCTGGATCAGAGATCAGTGCTTTGCTCTTGTCAACAAATAACAGGGTAGTAAAGCAGTCCATTTATGTGTGCTAGGGGTTCCACTTTATAATCTTGAAATACTAAAATCTCGAATTTCAGTATCCCAAGACCATAAAGTCGAATGTTCCAAATCCCGAAACATGAAAACCGTGAAACACAAAATCACGAACATAAACACATCATACACCACACAACACATACATCATCCAACCCACACTACAACAAACCAACAGACAAAACACACACAAACACAAAAACACAAACCAGGAAACCTACACTACATATAAGCCTGCACCCCCCTACTTATATATACTAACTCCGAAATTGCACCAAACAGAAAAAGACAGCAATCTCACCACTGCAAACTCTACAGTACCCTTACACACACACACATCAGAAATATACGAACACCACCACTTTCAACACTTAAACACTCATGTTACCTGCCTACCCTAACCCACACATAAAACCTCCAAACACATTCACATACACACAAATACATACCTAAAACCCAACAAAATACCCACTAAGCTTACATACCAGCTAAATCCACATACTACATGATACATCCTGCACACACACTACATCCAGCATCAAATACCGGAACACCATAACCACGGATTCGACATTTCCGGATTTGCGCTTATCAAGTTTCGGGGTTTTAAAAGTTCCACTTTATGGTCATGGGATACTGAAATTCGAGATTTCAGTATTTCGAGATTATAAAGTAGAACTGTGCTAAGATAAAAAAAAACACAAGGCATCACTAGTAGAAATTTTTCAGTAGTTAATTTGTATAAATGAAGACCACATGCTTGTTACAACAATATTGTCTCCTAAGAAATCATTAAAGAGTATACAGAAAGCTGCTCAGAGACTAAATGAGATGCCACACAATAAGCCACAAAAATCAGCTTAATTTGTATAACATGTAATAAAGGAAGGGAAGAAAATGTGGACTCTTTGAAGTAAATTAAGTGTGCCTACAATCTGCTAGAAAGTAGTACCTACCAAACAAGAAATATACAAGAAGTAGGCATTGTCTGAAGACAGAAGGGGAATAGTTTGAAGCAATATGAGGGTGTTTTTCTTTTATCACAGAAATAATATGATAAAATCACCTTCTGAGGGGGCTAATGAGTTCATTAACAATAACTGAATTCAGGAATTCATGGAAGAGACACTAAGTAATTACTAGTGAGGGAATACAGACCTTAGGTTAACCAGATCTGATATCTTATCTAACAGGAAGAAAGCTAACAGGAAGGGCCAAGCAATTATCTGCTGTTGACTGCCTATGCTTCCTGCTGTTGGGTTAATGACAAACTTTTCAAACAAAGAAGTACATTCTGGTCAGTAAAAACATTAAGTATTTCATATTGTGCTGTTTGTTCCACATTTCCACAGACAGTATCCTAGATTTGGATACGGAGTGTTAAGAACAAAAGGTATTTTTTTCTTTCTTGTCCCATTCCTGCTTCTTTTCATTTCCTTCTGCCAGTTATTATTCCAGTGTACCATCTTTTTATAGGGCAATATACAGGATGAATACCACTGAAAATTGTGGCAAAACAAACCTGCATCAACATGGAAGACAAGACCTCTTCTATTAAATGGCATTTTTTTGCTGACCATAATGCAGAATAAAACAGTGCATCCACACAGGTAGCACAACAAATGCACAGTTGATGTTATGAATACTACCCCCACTAGGTGAGAATCAAATCAGAACTGATATGGATTTGGCTGCTCCAACCAGTCAGGTGGTAGGTAACTTGTGACCAGCATTCAAAAAGAAAACAGAGCAAACAGGTAACAACACCTTCACAAAAGCAGACATGCAGGCAGCACACTAGTTATGACGAAAGTATAAAATAAAATAAACTATATTTACAGCAACATGAATTAAATTTGTAATCAAGCAGCATAAACACTAATCTAAAGTGTCTATACTTAGATAATATTTCATCATTTGTTATCATTCTATTTGGTAGACTCTACATATAGGCTGCTTAGTACCTCCGGTCTAGACAGCATTGTGTGTGTGTTCGCAGACCTGAATTATATATGCATATTACCTTTAGCTTTTTTTTTTTTTTTTTTTAGTACATTTATTTAAGTATTAACAGGTAAGTGAACTGGTCCTTCCTTGCCCAATTGCAGTAATGACCTGGACAATAAGGGCAACGGTAAGTACAGGTTAGAGTACACAATCAACAAGAATCAAGAATGCTTTTGCAGAAAAAATGGACTACATGGAGAAACCCCACAAGCACACAGAGAATATATAAATTTCACTCAGTTAGGGAACTGAGGTCAGAATAGAACCCTAGACCTTGGATGATGCAGAAGTGATGACCAGTGATCCACTGTGGTGCCTATTTGACAAATGCATTCTTCAAGCACACTGCCTGAAGCCAGTCTATTGCATACATCGGTGATCTTCCCAGCTTCTAATCTGGGGCCTGCGAGTAAGCACTTACTCATGGAGGCAGAGGAATGCAATGAGTCCTGGGACTACTGAGTGGCTGGAATTACTGCAATATCCACTACCCCATAACTAATTACTAGAGGCTCCCTTCCTAATTTCTTCTACTTGTGGGGTTGTAGTTTTCACTGTTATATCAGCATCTGCACTGATGCCATTTCACTAAAAAAAAGAACGTCAGCCATCAAGCATGACTCCCCCCCCCCCCGCAATATTTGTGAACCAACACCTGTCTAGGCACTTTGCTTGCATGTATAAGGGGCAGCTCTTAGTAATATGTACTTGAGTTCCTGGCTCAAGGATTTAGCCAGGGCATCTGGCATCTGGTTATGGTCAGAAACATCAGGTCTGCTAGATTTCAGGTTCAGGATGAAGAAAGATGAATGGAAGAACTACAAAAAATGAGCTGCAGTTAAATTTACTAGGTGCACAGCAGGTAAAAAAAGCAGTACTATGATAAACAGCTTGTAGAGGCTCCGCTGTATAAAATATTTTGTGTTTTCTTTCTTTTTTTCTTTTCATCCTATTTAACTACATAAACCTATTACATGTTACATGATGAATCACTCAATCGAAAATAAGAATGCACCATAACAATACTGTTTCAAAAGCATATGTATTCCATGGAGTATCGCAATTACTTTCTATAACTGGAAAAAAGACTGCCAAGTTAAGCACTTTTCTGACATCAGAAAGGTGCTTAACAAGATTTTTGTTAAGCAGTCATTTCTAGTCTCATGCTAAGGCTATAAAACACTTTGTGCTTTACACATTTTTCTGTAATGTTTAGCACATGGAGCATAAGAAAAATTATAATCAGGTCTGTCCTGTTATGTGCTCTCAACATGAATGTCAGGATTCACCACTAAAGCTTTTGCTCTCAAGATGAGTTTCTTGACATCCATGTTGAGAACATATAATAAATTGGTTATGATCAGAGGCCCAATGATAATCCTCTGTAATCTATTCCTGATACAGAAGTTACTTGCTTAAGTTAACCACTTGAAAGATAGCATCTCCATACATTTACTAACGTATTCTGTAAGACTAAATGAAAGTTAAGATGCTATGATACTTCATTATCTAGTACTTTAATATTTAATAGTCTTCATTTTTTAAATAAATTCTATAAATTAGAGAACAAAACAACACAGAAAGAAATGGGTCTATATTACGTATTCGAACGAACTAAAATGAGACTACCCTTTCATCGACACATATGTGTTGAACTCACAGTTAAGCAACTGGCCACATCATCAATTTTTTCCTAGGGAAAAAAAATCGGTTGGCCGTTGTTGTAAACTATATGCTACTTTTATTACTCTTTGCATGTATTCATTTGTGTTTGTTATATATTGCTTGATATGTACATGTTAATATTTTCCTATTCCCATTGTATACCATACAATTTCTTTGTACTGGTTTCAGTACCTGGAGTATGACTAAAAAGGGTCAGTAGACTAGCTGTCTTTACCAGTAAACAAACTGCTAATAAATAAAACAAAAAAAAAAGTCTGTTACCCTGACCTATTCATAGCTATACATACATTATTTCAGATAAATAAGAGCTACGGGACTCTGGGATAAGTTTTATTAGAGAGATTACACCCCAGAAAGTTTCTAGACAAACATGAAATTAGCCTTGGATGGTTAGTCTTGAAACTGACAATGGTGGTAATATCTACCATGTTCCATATTCAAAATATCACTTAAACAAGGACAGACAAACTCATTAGTGTCATCATTTAGATTGGCAAAAATGATGACTTTAAGCATGTTCATCCAGGTCAACAGTAACAAAGTTGGTCAGGAGGAATATTTCTACATGGAACTTACTGCAACAGCCCATGTATATTAGTTAACTAACTTACTGCAGCAACCCATGTACATTAGTTAACTAACTTACTGCAACAACCCATGTACATTAGTTAACTATTCTTCCTTTCTGGGATACTGCCACTGAATCTTATGAAAATAATTTGTTCCCAGCTGCCTTGAGTACTAACATATAAAATAGACAGGCAAGTGTATCTTTTTCTGTATATTTAAGAAAAACTATCTGTTATACCATATTTTAAAAAGGTGGAACACACCAGGAACGGGATATTTTGATTGTAATTATTAAAGTTGTGCAGTCCATCCACGATCATTCCACCTATCCTCTCCATTATTTATTACTAAACATATTTTTATTTATTTAATTAAACATTTTTTGTAATTTATTTAATTAAACTGTGTTGTCTAAGTCATTCCACTAGGCCACTCTTTTCAGGGGAGCTTGAGGTAGTATTCACTCTGACTAGGGTAAGTTTGGCCAGGGTACTAGGGAAATTCCCTCTACTCTTTATAGGAGAGTAAGTAGAGCACTCTCTGAGCTGCTAGGTGGGATCAGGAGGTTGCTACTATATATCTGGGAAATTCAAACCAATTCAAGATGGAGGAAAGTACAGTAGAGGTGGATAAAGGAGTAGGAGAAAACTTACTCAAGGAAGGAGAAGGAAAAGAAATATTTGCTACAGAGTAGGGAATCGGAGGATTGGAGAAGTGAGCGCTGGTAGACTCGATGCATGAGGCACAGCCAAATACAGAAGAGGACGCATGATGGAGTGACATGGTGGAGAGAGTATTACAGGAGGAAGAAAATGAAATGATGCAAATAGAAAACTCTGGTGAAGTGAAAACACCTGGCTGGTGGAGTAACCAGTTTTAAGGAATACCTCTGCCTCAGTATTTTATTTTTTTGATACAAGAAAGAAAGTTATACAGATAGAACAAGGTAAGGAAGAATGGAAGAAGGAAATGAGAGAGGTCAAAGAGATGAAATTTCTTAATTGCCACAAGAGAAGATGACCAGAGGTAAGAATAAAAGTAAAAGCAGTGACATTGTGAACAGATATGATATTATGGATAGCATTATTTTGTCACTAGGGTTTTTAAGAGCATTAATTAATTTGGGAAGTGAAATGTTTTGTGAAGTGACATTTGAAAACATTAACTTGCTGGAAAATTTATGACTGAGTCTAACAAAGAAATACAGTAATGTCATGGAAAGACATTCATTTTGGTATTTGGGATATAACTAAAAAACAAAACAAATGTGCAGTCTAGGACTTCATATATATGGATAAGCATGAGTTAAAATCATTTTTCTTTCATTACATAGTAAAGTAATGAAGTTAAAAAAATGTGATGAAAGAAATATATGGACTAGGGGTTGGGAAATATGGGTAGCAATGGAAGTTAAGGATGAAAAAAAAATTCAGCATATTTCAAATACGCTAATTGTGAATGATAAGAGTAGATTTGTTAGGTTCTGGGACCAAAATAAAGCATGTTATTTCTGAAGGAATGAAAATAATTTAGTACAACGTTGTAACAGAGATATAACCAATGTGTGGAGAGAGGACATATAGCAAAAAGCCGGAAGTCTGTTTGCAGAAAATGTAAAGACTTTGGACTCTTCTGGTTTGACTGTCCCATATTAGAAAAGAAATGAGTAGATGAAGAGAAATGCTCAGAGTAAAGGCAAACAGTAGAAATTATTACCTTTAAAGATGCTAAAAGATAAGTTGGTATGTGGGTAGGTGATGCTGAAGAGAGGTTAAACAATGAAGAGTTAGAGAAGAAATAGCAGTTAAAAGTGAGGTTATAATATAAAGGAAGAGAACAGATTTGCAGTTTTAGAAGTGAAGATGAAAAATAGGGAGAACTAGAGACAAGAGAAGAACAAGATAGTGAAAAATCACTTGGTGGCATACTTAGGAGAAAGAAAAGAAAAAATAATATCTGAAAGTAAAACACAAAAAAAGAAAAAGGATGATAGAAAAATATGAACAGTATTAGAAATTATATGAGAGGTTTGGTGGTGGTTAAATGGTGTAAACATTTAAAAAAATGGATGTTTTTACTTAATAGATTCCAGATGTAACACAGAAGGAAAAATAATTCAGGCAGTATACGGGGGTGGGGGAGCAAATTGTTTGGTTGGTAGGAAATGAAACATGTTCTGAAATAGGAATTCTTATAAAAATGAAGATATGAGAACTCTAGATGTAACAATTGTAGTACCAGGAATGGTAGTAATATGTGATATGAGAATGAAACAGAAATGTGTAAGACTAATTGTCATTTATGTGTATGCTAATACGATAGAGAAAACAGCTGTTTGAAGAAATTAAACAATTTGTGTTTGTAAGTACAGTATATCAATATTTATGGTAGGAGATTTTATCTTTAATCTGAGAAAAGAAAGGGAAAATAACACAGGGGTATTAAGATGTTTTGGGAATTAATGTAGAGATTTAAAAGTAGGATAGCACAGAGAATGATCAAATAAAAAGGGAATTTTTAAAATTGAAATTGATTATATAGTTCATGCTAAATACATGAAATAAATAACTGGGAAGTAAAGGTGGCAGAGTTTTCAGATCATAAAGCAGTGTGGGCTTGAATAGAGGAAGACAGCAAAATAATAAAGGAGGGAAAGGGATAAAGAGATCAACTACAGAGTTTAAAAAGGAGGAAGAAATGATAAGTGGGAAAGAAATATGGAAATAAATGACATTGAGATCATTTTATACAAAATGGACACAGGGCTGGTTTGTCGGAGAAGTATAAACATATATTTAGAAATAGAAAGAAAAATAAAAAAGAAATAAGATAAAATATAAATTTTAATGAATTACGAGAAAGATATAGAATAAAGAAGTGACAAAATGAAGGAAATAGCAAAAAAAAAACAGATATATGAAAGAATTGAGAAAAAGTAAAAATTGTGTTATTTAGGCATATGTTTTCTGAAAGGAAAGAAAGAAGAGGTTCCCCATATCTAGGAAAAGAAGGAAGGATGGATATTATCTTACATGGAAAAGGAGACATTAAATACAAACAGGAAGATGTAATGGAAGTAGTAAAAAAAATGTAAATAAAAAAACAAGAATAAAAGGGCAAGAAAATAGAAAGTGAAAAAAAATGTAAAAAGCGAAGCCTTTTTTTAAAAAAAAATATAATTATAGAAGAAATAGAGAAGGTGATAAAAGAAGGTAAGAATGAATCAACACCAGCTGAGTACTATAAAGAAATGAAAAAAGATTAAAGAGAAGTTTAAAAAGATAAAGGAATGGATGACTGAATGTATAATGGAAGAAGACATATTGGAGATAAAATTTATATGGAAAATGGATAAAAGAAAATGTATAAAATTGGAGGCCTATAACATATTTATGAAAATACTACAAAAGTATGGAAAATATTGGATGATGTAGTAGGAGATGGGATCTATAGTATAAAAGGAAAAGAGGTGAAAGAAATGTCAGTTATAGTGAAAGAAGTAGTTAGAGATGATACGATAATACTGAAAGAAAGTAAAAAAAAACATACTTTGCATAGCATATCATGTAGCTAAAGCCTTTGAATAAAGTGAGTCATTAATTAATGTGTCAAAATTTAGAGGCATATAGGTTCATATGTGTGTACTAGCCTAATGACCATGGGGCCATTTTAAGCCTAGCCATGCATCTCAAATCCCTGATAAGTTCTGGTACCCTTGGTAAATATAATTAGTGGGTTGGGAGATTTTTTTTTTTATTTACATTTACAATATTTACATATAAGTAGTGGGTTGGGAGATTTTTTTTATTTACATTTACATTTAAAAACCAGGGACGAACTTCCTGTTCCCTGTCCATCTGGCCAAATTATACTTGAACTGTGATAGGGAGGAACCTGTTCCAGACAAGAGGTAGTCTCTGACATATATATGTGTCTCCCCAGCATGTCCTATTAATATCACAGGCAAGGTTTAAGCCTTTTAAATGGACATTTCTGGTGCTATTTGTTTTGTGGATATGTAGGAGGTCCATCAGAATGGTTTCTGACAATACCTTGTATGCTTGGCATAGATCACCCCTCAACAGCGTGTAGGAGACAGAATACATGGATAGGGTTTTGAGGCAGCCTCTACAGGGCATGGTACTTACCCCTTGTATTCTCCTAGTGAGGAACTATGTGAACAGTTGCTAGATGTGCCTGGTTAGGTACATACCAAAGGGGGTACTTTACTCAATGATATATCTGATGAAAGCCAAATAGAGTGCAACAGTGACTTCCTTAGACCTAGATGCCATACCTTTGTTTACAAGTTGCAAAATAAAGAATTACTTCCTCATTACTGTAGACACAAGAAGGTTAAAGGCTAGATTACTGTTTATGTGGCTCCCAAAGTCCTTGACTGCTGGGTATGTTGTCAGTAGGATAGTAACCAGAGTGGATAACTTCTCAATGGATGCTATTATGCATTTCTTGACATTTAGATTTAGTCCATTGCTCAGGTACCAGTTATTTGTTTGTGCCATCCTTTCCTAGAAAATATTAATGTCAGTGGGAGAGACTATGACTGCTCCTAATTTTCAATCATCTATAGATTGGGTCAGCCAGAGGCCATTGAAATTGGCCTTGACTTCAGAGAAATAGAGGGCAAAAAAGAGGAGTCCCAGAACTGATCCCTGAGGGTCTCCACTGGTAACTGGCCTTTTTGTAGAGGTGGACTCACCAATTGCAACTTCTTGGGTTCTGTCAGGGAGCCAGCTATTTACCCATCAGGAGACATAAGGGTTTATACCTAATCTCTTGAGTTTGTCAACAATACCTGAGTGGAATATTGTGTCAAATGTCTTGGCCACATCATGGTAAATAATGTGAACCATTTTGCCCTCATCCTTTGCTTTGGTAACCTCCTCAAAGAAGTCCACCAAGTTCAGTAGGCACGACCTGCCCTTGACAAAAACAGACTGGGTTGGGTCCAGTGTCAGGAGGTTTCTTATGTTATTTTTGATCATTTCCATGATAATTTCTTCCATGCCTTTGCATATCAGACTAGTCAGACTTATGGATCTGTAGTTCCCACGGTATGCAGTTGGCCAGCTTTCAGGCAGAGGGATGATAGTTGCTGTTCTCCATTCATGCATTCATGAAGCATGAAGGCTGTTTGGAGGCTATGGTTAAATTGTGATTCCAGATGGCCTGATAGGTCTTGTTGCATGCTGTTTGGAAGGTAGCATGCAGCTTGTGCTGAAACAGTAATTTACCCTCCTCTATTTTACGTTGTTGATTTCTGTGCCATTCTAGACCTTTCCTACTCATATACTACCTCACTTACCTATAGTTACCTGCATTTCTGATAGTCTCTTCTCCAGCTTCTCCTCCAATTGTCTCTACCCGCTCCATTCGCCCTGCGGGCTCACTCCACTCCCCGACTCTACCCCCAAATGCCACCCACCCCCAGTGGTCCTAATCTTATACTTCCTAAACCACACCCCTCACTCATCCAACCAATTATCCGCCCAAACAATTTACTCCACCTAGCCACACCCTCCTCCTCTAACTCTCTCTAGTATCTCTACTTATAGTGCTGTTTTCCCAAATAGCATTACTCCTTCCTCTACCTAAGTCTCTCCCATTCCTACCAGTCCTTCATTATCTTAACCCACACAACCTCCTTTGTATTTGTATAGTTATATATAACAATATGCAAACTACAATAAAAGTTATCCTAACCAACTTAATACTCAACCATATTTTTACCTGTCCTGTCCTCAGCCTATCTCCTAACCTATTTTGAAAATCCCAATCTCTTCCTCCACAACCTCCCTCCAAAACAAACAACCACTGTTGATATCTCCCACTCCCATAACCACATTAACATAATCTCCACTCCCTGCTATATGTCACCTCAATACCATCGATGCACACACATTAAGTACAACAACCTTTTAATAAAGAAATGGAAACTTCTAATTAACTATTCACACAACCCAATATCTAAACCACAAAGCCCTACCTTAAGGGATGGGGACATACACCCTAATCCTGGCCCAACCAATGCATCTACAGTAAATATTCACTGCACGACTTCCCCAAACCTGCCAACCTTGACCAAATTCTCCAACTCTCTACTTATAGCACATCTCAATATCCGCAGTATCAATAACAAAATTGCCCACATTCATGCTTTCCTTGATATTCACTCCTTCAACATTTTCTGCCTTACAGAAACATGGTTAAAACCTGGAACTAAGGATAATGAAATTATCCCCCCTGGCTATAACATATTGAGACAAGACCGATTAAAATGTAAGGGTGGGGGAGTAGCACTCCTCTACAAAAGTGGCCTACAGATCTCCTCTATAACTGAAAACCCACCCTTGGACAATAAGGCTGAAGTCCTCATCTCCAAACTTCAAATCAACCCTAACAAATCCCTCTATGTGATCTGTATCTACCTACCCCCTGGTAATAACAACACTATAATAGAAGATATTCTTAGCTGGGTGTCCTCAACTTACCCACAAGAAACAATAATACTAGGTGACTTTAACACTGACTGGAAAACCTTCAACACTAATAACCCTTCCGCACATATTAATCTCCATGGTTTTATTCAAACTATCAACTCAACTACCAGAATCAACAAACCAACCAAAAAAGAGAGCACCTTAGACTGGATACTTATAAATAAACACCCGCATACTTATAATGTAGGAACCTTACCAGATGATCTAAGTGATCATACTCTAACTTATATAATAAGACAAAGGAATGACATCTCTAACACATCTACCTACAGGATTTCACGAACAAAGAAATACTTTAACCCTGTACTATTCCAAAGTGAACTCAATGCATGTGACTGGAAGCTTCTAAAAATACTCCCACTAGATGAGGCTGTCAAATATTTTAACTCTAAATTTCTGGCAATCCTAGATGTGCATGCACCTAAACCATGATGTGCATGCACCTAAACGATCTATTAGAATGAAATCCAAACCAGCCCCCTGGCTAACAAAAGAGACTAGACAAAAAAATTCTACTTAGAAACAAAGCTTGGACTAAATGGAGAGCTAACAGAACTTCCCCTGAACAACAAACTCTTAGACAGTTAAGAAACATAACTAAAAAAGCTATACTCTGACAAAAAGAACTACTATTGTAAGCTACAACAAACACACCAAAAGAATCCTCAGAATTTTTGGACCAACATCAATAGGCTCCTCAACCCTGGTCACTCTAGCACACCATCCCCTCATGATGCTGATCATAATACACCACATCAAATAGCCAGCAACTTCAACACCTACTTTACAGAAGCTACACGATCCCTAGCTAGCCAGTTTTCCACTGATAACACGAGGCTCCCATCTTCTTTAGCTGGATCTCTACCAACATTTAGATTTCAACCTATCTCAACCACTTTCATCTACAAAATCTTACTAAAACATAAGCCTTGTACTCCTTCAGCCGACCAGTTATCTTCTGAATATTTGCAAATAGCAGCCAAAGTTATTGCCTTTCCCATATCCATCCTACTTAACAGAACCATTAATGAAGGAATCATTCCAGACATCTGGAAAATCTCCCACATCATCCCCCTACATAAAGGTGGTAAATCCAACGACTACTCTAATTACAGACCAATAGCTCTACTATCACCTTTAGCTAAAGTCATGGAAAAATGCATTCACCATCAGCTACTAGACCACCTAGCTAAACATGACATTCTGGCTAAGTGCCAGCATGGCTTTAGGCCATTTCAGAGCACTACCACCGCTCTCCTACCTTTCAGCGACTCCATTAATAAGAACCGTAATAACAACATCCTCTCTTCTGCTCTCTTCATCAAACTTTCAAAGGCTTTTGATATGGTTAATCATCCCCTGCTTATAAATACTCTTGAACTTCTTGCTCTAGATACCCCAGCTATACAATGGTTCAAGTCTTACTTTAACAATAGGCAACAGGCAGTTCTCTGGGAAAATAAATTATCATCCCACCTGCCAGTCACCCTTGGAGTCCCCCAGGGCTCCATTTTAGGACCTCTTCTCTTTTCACTATTCATCAACTACCTTCACATAGCAGTCCCTGAAGCCACCTGCATTCAATATGCTGATGATTCCACACTTATATGTTTTGCCAACTCCACATCTGAACTACACTCTCTAACTCAAAAAGTATTCAACTCAGTAGAAGACTGGTTCCTGAAACGCTGCCTCCTTTTGAATGCCAAAAAAAAAACAAGTTTCTACTCTTTACACCTACCAATAGGTCCTCTCCTATTGACTTCTCTATTAAATCTAACAATGGTACCCTCATCTTTCCCGCTCCCACTACCAAACTATTAGGAGTCACAACTGACAACAACCTTAACTTCGATAACCATATAAATAACACCATTCAAACAGTGAACAGAAAAATGGGCTCCTTATATAGAATCAAACCCTTCTTAACTCCTATAGCTAGAACCACCATTGCCCACTCTCACTTAATCTCAACTCTTCTCTATACTTCTCCTATTTATACTAATCTAAAAAAAAATAATCTTCTCAAACTATCAAATTCATATAACAATATTGCCAGATTTGCCACTGGCAATGCATTTTGAACACACCACTGTCTGAATCTAAAGCAGCTAGACTGGCTTGAACTCCCTAACGTGCTAACTTTTTCCCAACTCACCATTGCTCATAAAATATTTTACCAACCTAATAATACTCCAATACTTGCTAACCTCATTACCCCTTATAATAATCTGAATTCCCTATGCTCTTCAGGTAAACTACTTGCTAGCATAAGTAAGTCCAATAACTTGTCAGGCGACAGCCTATTGTCCAATACTGCTGGGAAACACTGGAACCTTCTACCTACCAATCTAACTCTACTACCTTCACTGTCACTCTTTAAGCAAAAACTCAAAATTCACCTAAAATCACACTGGTTATGTCCCTGCACTAACCCTGATTAATCTACCACCTTTCCTATTTTTTATCTTCATACTGCCTATGGATACACAATCATACTCTACATACCCCACTGTATGCTAAAAACTGGTCATTGTAAAACTTATATAACCACAAGTGTTTATGTTAGCTAACAATGAACTTTAGTGTCTCTCTCTTATCAAACGATCACATGACTGTTATATTACTTTATACTCACCTGCTTAGTATTGTACTTTTGAAAATCTTTCTTTTTATTCTAAATACCTCTTACTTTATTTGTTATACAATTGTATATTACATTTTGTGCTATGTTGGAGCTTTTCTCCCCGGGCCTCTACTGAAAATGGAAATATATCCAGTTGGACTAGCCCGGTCAACAAATGTAAAATAAATAGATAAATAAATGTTGTTGGGGCCCATCAATGCAATATTCTTGGCCTTAGACAGAGCATTGAGGACCTGTTCCCTAGTGACAGTAGGGGTGTTATATATTTCATGATATTTTCTGAGGGGAGGCTGGGGTTGGAAAGAAGGGTAATATTAGAGCTGAGTTTGTCTGTGAGTAGGTTTGCTACATCTTCTTTCTCAGTATAGGTGGCACCATTAACAGTGAGCCCTGCACACAATTATGTATTGCCGTTGAGGTTGCAGATATAGTTAAAGAATGCTATTGGTTTGTCCTTGGCCTGGGTGGCCAAATTTATCTCAAATTTGGCCTTGGTAGTCTTTATTTGTCCTCTGAGTTGTTTGTTTAGTGCACTTTTATCCTGCTGGGTGTTACACCTCCTAATTTTTGCCATGATTTTCTTCCTTCTGTTATACTGCCTATTGATGTTGTGATATCACTAGGGCAGCTTGTTTTTTGTGTTAGTTCTTACCTTTTCTTGGAGGGTACAGCTGCCTCTATGCTGCTGTTAACATGATTGTATATGGTTCCTCTGTACAGTTCCTATATGGCACAGGAAAAAATATTAATACAATAAAGAAATGTTATGAGTATTCATGGGTACAAGTCATGATAAATGGATGGATGGGAAAAAAATACATATTAGGTTCATAGGTTCTTAGATTAGTACTATGCTAACTGCCCTTGCGAGCCATTTTAAGCCTAGCCAATTATCCCTTGTGAGACTCAAACTCTACACTTTGTGTTTTTAAGGCAAACACCTTAACCATTAGGCCACCTTCCCAAATGGTTAAGGAGTAAAATAGGGCTGCCCAATGAGAATGTGCTTATTTGTATTAGTAATGAATGCCGGGTAAGTGGCACATCAGGTAACACAATTGACTTTGGTCCTGGAGGCTGTGGGCTCTATTCCCACAGTGGGTAGATGGATTGATGACACTGCAGTGCAGCATGAAGGGATGCTGTAATCCTGAGTATGTCATTATTTGGATGAGATATTAAACTAAGACCCCATATACCTGAGTTGGTGGTAGCTTAGATAGCCGTAAAAGATCCCATGGCACCTACTGAAAAAAGTGTGGGAAGCTCTCTGATGCCCTGGCCAAATTTCCCCTAGCAGTATAAATGCCACTTCACGTCTCTCCTGCAAAGAAAACACTAACCTAGAGGGACTAACTCGGACAACAAAGAATAAATAGACATAAATAAAAAAATAAATAAATAGTGCCGATATGAATGTATGAGACCAGGATGGCAAGATGGGGCTGAAAGGAAATGTTATATTACCAATATGTATTTCATATGCAGATGATTTAGTTCTAATAACTAAAACCAAGGGATGGATAAGTGAGGTTGTAATAAGGATCAAAAAGTGCCAAAAACTGCTCTGCAGTTAATGAACCTGAAGTGTAAGAGAGCTGGTAAGATTAAAAAATAATAATAAATGGAATGTATTTCACAAGAATGGTAGTAAAGATTTTCGGGGTGACATTTGCTGAGTATGAAAGCGTAGTAAATCAGTGGACTTTCTAACAGCTACACCATAAAATATCACATCGTACTATTGCTTATAAGGTAATCTTTTGTACTCATATTTTGTATGGTCAGTAAATGATAGAGCATAGCCTACCTGCCTGAATCAAGAGATACCCCTTGTTAAAAAAACAGACTTCTTTTAGCAGCTAAAGTGCCGTCTGACTGTCTGCCTTTGTCCTGTTTTTTACGATAATATTTTTTTTCAATTTTTGCCTAATTAGTTTTGTTGTAGTACTCAGACAAGCTTCACTACCTTGGATGGGAAATGTCTACCCATTCTGTTCTTCTCAAGCATGTATGAAATGTAGTATTTTGTCCCTTTGCTATCTGTTTCTGTTATGTACTTCAAAAGCCTACATGTTTCAATAGTCACCTTGCACAATATACCAAAGGCAGTGACTGACCTTTTCACCACAATCTGATCAATCACTGGACCACTATTTTCTTGAATCTCTCTACTACAATAAATCTGCAGAACTGCATTCTTAGTTTCTGAGACCATGTCTGCATGTACTTCAAACATTTAAATAAAACAAATCAATGCTCCCTGTTGAACTGGGGGAGGGGCCCATATTATAAGCAGAATGCACCATAATTCCTTACC
The DNA here is from genome assembly GCF_019279795.1 of Protopterus annectens. Classification (NCBI taxonomy): domain Eukaryota; kingdom Metazoa; phylum Chordata; order Ceratodontiformes; family Protopteridae; genus Protopterus; species Protopterus annectens. The sequence goes on from NC_056748.1 coordinate 803,517,162, forward strand.
AGCAGGTCGCCGATGTTTTCTAATGATGCTTATGGGATCACATAGCAGGGTCACATGCTTCTAGACAGACAGACAATATAATTAATATTTGCAAATATTCTTCCACAGGCTGATAAAGGAGAAAGGGTAACTTTTAAAATTAAAATCAACTATAAAACCTTGGTTTATTTATTTTTCCTGACTCCCCAGAGGTCATGGTCACGGTTGGTGACCTTCCTAAACAGCTGGCGTCAGAAATCATTTGGGACAAAAGGCAAGGACCTGCCTCTTCCATCTGGGTCACAGCATGATGTTGCCAAGTATCACTAAGAAGGAGTAATTGGAAAACTATAACAGTTCAGGATGTAGAATATCACACTCTGGACATATTTAACATTTTAGTATGAAATATATGCATTGTCAGCATTTCTAAGTGCATTTCATTGGTCTGTTTACCTCTTTAAACACTCACACATACATACACAGGTGGCCACATGTATGTATATTTATGTATGTATATGTGTCTGTGTGCATATGTATATGTGTGTGTATATGTATATATATATATATATATATATATATATATATATATATATATATCGAACCCTATGAATCGAAAATTTAGAACATCAAACATTCAGAACTTGCTGTTCCAAAACACGTACACACAACACAAGCACACCAAACAAACAGCACTCCACATACATACACCTAAACTCTTACAACTAACCCTACACTAAACTATACATACACCACTAACTATCCACTTACCTTAACCTAAACCCAAACCCTAAGGTCCATCACTATCGCACAGTCACCTCACCCGCACCCTAACCCTCACTCACCTACCCCACCCTAACCTTCACGTCCACACAATCGCACACTTATCTGACCCGTGCCCTAACCATAACTCACCTAACCCTCACATCCACACAATCGCACACTTACCTGAACCAGACCCGTAACTTTCCACCACAGTGCTGAAAATGCCGAAGCAACAGAAACAGACAACCAAATTCTTTCCCTAAGAAAAAATTCCATTTTCTGTTTCTTCGATATTTTCAGTGTTCGCTGAAAATGGGTCGATATTAGAACACTCAAAATTTTGAATGTTCGGTGTTCTAATATAGACCCATATACATGGGTCTGTTTGATATGATCGACATTTCACAATGTCGAAAACCATATGGCCGAGACCATATGATCGACATTCGAAATGTCGAACATACAAGTAGACCAAAAGAAAAAAACTAAGTTTAAAGATGCTAGCAGGGGGACTACGCCCCCCTGCACCCCCCCCCGTGGCAGACTCCGTCCCCCACACCCCCTATAACTTTAATATACCAACTTCGAGATCACACTACAGTGCGAAAATGGAAATCTTTCCATTCCGCACTGTACAGAGATGCTGATTCCTCATGGTCGACATTTTAAATGTCGATCATATGGTCTTGGCCGTATGGGTTTCGACATTGTGAAATGTCGACCATGTGAAGGGAACCCATATATATATGTGTGTGTATATATATATATATATATATATATATATATATATATATATATATATATATATATATATATATATATATATATATATATATACACACACACGTATATATATATATATATATGTATATATATATATATATATATATACATACACACACACACAGACACACACACACACACACATTGTGTATATATATATATATATATATATATATATAGAGAGAGAGAGAGAGAGATAGATAGTGTGTGTGTATCTAGCTACCCATATATATATATATATATATATATATATATATATATATATATATATATATATATATATATATATATACACATAAGTAGCATTTATATACTCTCTCGTTCTCTCTCCCTCCATATATATATATATATATATATATATATATATATATATATATATATATATATACATACACACGCACACACACACACACACACACACACACACACACAAATACCATTTCTATCTATATTATTTATACTATATATAGATATATACATGACTCTTGAGGAATCTCCCCATATTTATATGACCTAGTTAATAATAAATATAATGGTACCATAATTTCTTGCTGAAGTATTCTCAGGTCATTGTTAGTAATTCCTTCTCCTCCCTGTACTTTGTTCGGATCCAGTTTTCACACTTCATTTTCAGTATAATCTGATTTGATTCCAGTATCTGTGGTAACCTGGACGTCATTAGGACAACTTATCACCCCTTTTGTGGAGCCAAACTGTTTTGCATAAGATTTTGTAAATATATCTATAATCTGAATAAATTTTAGAATATGCACACAGTTTATCAATTTGTGTGTCTTTACTTCTTCTACATCGTATGCATCTATAAAAAGGTTTCCAATTATGCTCAATATATTTATATAAATTATCTTCACATTTTTCTTGACCTTGTCTCACACTATGCTTGATCTGTTTGTCCAGCTTGTTTATTTCAGTTTTCAAAGTTGTAGTTCGACTTCTCTTCCATTTCTTATATTTTTTATGTTTCACCTTAATCAGATATCATGTTCTCATGGAAATATATCCCCCCTGATGTTGTACGCCTAGATCCTGATATTAAACTTTTTTTTTGATTTTTTTGCACTCATCAGGCTTGTTTTCATTTCAGTTTCTCCTTATTTCACTGGCACTAAATTGGCACCATTCTCCCTCATTTATCATTTCTGTAGAATTCATACAGGAATTACTACCATGTAGAAAAATATAAACACTGATTCAACATCTCTCCATTCTGTTTTGCTCAGAAGCACATGATAAGCAGTGTTTTGCTGCCTTTATTCTGTGCTTGTTTTATCTGACTTTCTCTAAACCCTGTCACCTTCAACAGCCTTGTTGAATCATGTGCTAAAATGAACTCCTTGGCCTTTTCACAAAAGTCAGATAAATCACCTAGCTGCTTTGTTTGTTGACCATAAATCTACAGAACTGAAATTTTCCATTCCTCAAAATGATTTCTCCACGTTTCATACCTGTAAATAAAATGAACCAAGGTTCCCTGTTGTAATGGGAGAAGGGGCCTTATTGTGAACTGAATAGGCCACATTCCCTAATTGTGGTGATGCTTTTTTAAATAGTATGAATGTAATCATGGTTGTGGGTCACACCGTTCATGATAGCCAATAAGTATAAGCAGTACAGGTAGAAATGTTTCTTCTAGCTGACAGTAGATCAAGAAGTAAACTGGAAAATTATAGCCCCTAACAAGAGTTGAATTTGTAAACCTTTTCTTCAGCCTCTGGAGGCCAAGGTCGTGGTTCATAAATTATCTATTCAGAAGCTTTCTTAGACAATGGTCAGGACTTGCCTCCACTTTGGGTCAGATTCAGATGTCACTATTGCCAGGCATCACAGGAAAGGAAATTCTGTGTAATTGTAATTCATTATAGAGAAAAAAGACATTTTATTTACTGATTTCTTTAACACTTACCCAGTATATAAAAAGTGCCAGCAAGATTTGCACTGTCCCCACCACCTATCAATCACTCTGTCCAACTATTTATTCGAACTATACTTTTACTCAGGAAACCAAAGTTTCATTTGGGCCAGAAAATAAACTTTTGTTAAGTAACACATAACATAATTTTTGGGGATTTCCTTCAGCTGTTTGACCCCTTATTATTCTTTCGTAGTTGATAAAGCTTCATGGACTATGCCTTTCTTTGCTCATTGCCATTTTAGTGCTCCATTTAAAGTGATGTATGTGGACTTTAAGTCTATTAGTTTTACTGCAAATTGAGGTCACAATGTCTCAAGAAAAGAGTGAGATTTTTTTCAGAGATCCTTCTTTCTGCAAGCTGTACCAACCTAAAAATGAGAATATAAATGTAAGGGGATGGGGGATAAGGGTGCAAACAATTGCTTTGATTTTTGCCTGCTGCATTTCATCAAATGTATTTCAGCTGTGAACACGTCTAGGTGTTTTATATACTCAAGCTGTTGCTTTTGTACAATTGTAGCCAAGCAGTATAGTTTAGAGCAGCTCTATTTCAATCAGATAAAACAGACCCTTAAATCAAATCATTTTCCCTAGTTATCACATTTCCTTTCATGATAAACACACCAAAAACATGAGGGCTGCATGAAGGTTTTACAGTTAGTATGTGTGAGACACTCATCGAAATACACATTTCCAGTACTCACAGTACCAAATATTCAGATAATTATATCACATCTGTGTGTTTGTGTGTGTGCGCGCGTGTGCAATTGGTCATGTGTCAGCTGACTACGTAGTTGACTCCCAGTACATCAAAACAAACATACCTACTCCCATCTTATTGCATCTCAGAAATGGATTTTGACATGGATTCTACAGGTGGGGGTGTTGGAGTCAAGTCTCATTCACCCATTTCTATAATATTATTAAATGAAAGTTGACATTCACTAGTATGGTAGTTGACATCATTCATGCCCCAGTATAAAACACATCAGCATGATAGTCACTCAAACATGTGTGTGTGTGTGTGTGTGTGTGTGTTTATATATATATATATATATATATATATATATATATATATATATATATATATATATATATATATATATATATATAGGTCCACTTTGTAAACTCAAAATACTAAAATCTTGAATTTCAGTATTTCGAGTCGAGAATATCGAAATTGTAGTTTTTCAAAACTGCACTATGTTAAATCTATGCTTACCAAATCTGGGTTGTGTTTATTGTGGTGTGTTAGTAAGTGTGTGCTGTCACTTTCAGGGTTGTGTGGTATGGCGGGCGATGTTCGTTTCTGTACGAACCAATGAAATCATTGGTCCATGCTTGGTTTGATTGATTTATTTAAGGGGAGGATTTTGGTGATTTGCTGTTTTGCCTTTGATGAAGACTTTTGAAAACGTATTATGTGTACAAGCGTTTGGGTATTTGCACGATAAAACTGCTTTGTTATTTCAAACCATCTCTTGGTACTTGGTCTGTACCCTCATTTGGTTCTCCAGAGTGAACTTTTGCTTGTTCTTAGTTATTGGTGTTCACTTTCATCTCTCAACTTGGTTTTTGATGTTCGTTTCTATACGAATATTCTGATAGGTGTTCAATTTTTAAGGGTTTTAGTGTAAATGTATTAATGTTTAGATGTTGCGGGGAGTTGTAGATGTAGGTTGGGTTAGGTGGGTGAGAGTGCATGTGTGTAAGTGTTGAATGTGATGATTTTTGTACTTGTGTAGTGTGTGTTTGTATGTGTTATTAGGGAGTTTAAATATGACTGTCAGCAGTAGGAGTGTAGGGCAAGTCAGGGAACTTGTGTGTTCCTTTTTGTTCCCATTATTGCGACTTTGGAGTTGGTATATATATGGTAAGTAGCGGGAGTGTGGGGGGTACAGAAAGATATGGTGGTGTTATCGGTTTTCATTTTGTAGTGTTTATGTGTTGTTTTGGGGGGAGGCTTATGTATTTATTTGTTTTTTCTTACATTTGGTATTGTGAGTGTTTGTAATTGTGGTGTTTCGTGTTTCTGAGGGTTCAATACAAATTTCCCAAACTGCACTGTGCCATGATCTCTGTACAGTTCTTTGAATTTATATTAGCAAATGCACAGTGCATTCGCCAATATAAACTTTCGAACATTGAGCTGTTCAGGCAGATGAAAATTCGAACATCTGTGCTTCGAATTTTCCATCTGTGGACATCTTAATCTCGAGGTTTTAAAAGTAAACCATATATACAGTCTCTCTCTCTGTATCTATATATATATATATATATATATATATATATATATATACATATATACACACACACACACACACACACACACACACACACACACACACACACACACACACACAGTCTAACACTGTCCATAAACAAGAGAACATCTGAATTTCCAGAGAGCACCTTTTCAATTGCTCTACTTGAAAATATGATAGCATCTTCTGAGAAAAAAAAAACTGAAGGCTCCTTTAGACTCATACTGTTGTGCATGGACAGGAAACACCATTTTTCCTTTCTGTCTTTTGGCATGGGTCCATTTAACAGTCAGCTTTGTATTACTTATTACCACAAGTGATTTGGATGAAATCTTCCCCAGTACTTACATTCCCCACAAGATTAAACAAAGTATCCATTTGGGAAACGATTACTGATCGTCACTCAACTTTGAACCTGGAAACATTTCCCCTAATGGCGTAATGTCTGTAGTAGTCCTGTCCCATTCTTTACTTGTAGGTCACATAGCTACGTCCATAAAATTCATCAACGCAGCAGGTCTAGAAGTATGAACATTTTTGACATATCAGATTTCATCACAGCCCCCTGGCTGATCATTTGGTCATATCTTCACCTCATGAGTCTGAATACTGCTGCTTAATATTTCATCAGCATATTCCCTTCAATATTTAATAATGCCACCTATTAATCACTGAAAAATAAATGCCAAAATTTCCCCATTGATGACCGTTATAATCAAATCTTCAATGACTATGCTCACACATAGAAATCACTATCAAAGCAAATCATCCTGTCATTCGACTAAATAAAAGGAACTACATGACAGTGTAAAATCGGTGGTGGTAAACAGTAACAAAAAAAAAATTATTGTTTTGATATGGCATCCCTCAGTTACTTCTCCCAGTTAAAGCATTTCAGCCCAGTCCTTTTTCACAGCCTCCCCCATGAGTATAATTTTGCTTTAATTAGGGGAATTACAGTAAAGGGGTAAACATGTTAATTGGGTATCTTCAGAATGGAAGTAACAAATTCAACATCTGCCTTGTCTCATGCCTCATTACTTTGCCATTCTGATATATATTTTTAGATGTATCATAACTTGTAGTAAAAATAAAGATGTCTGTTATGTAAGAATTATTTTCCACTTACTGGTTAAGCCAGAGAGTGTGGAAGATAAATTTACTTAGTTATAGCTACCAGTGAGCTGCCACTTTTTTTATCTTTGACATTTGTATTAATATTAAATATTGCATAATATTATATTTCACATCCTTTTTTTACAAAATAGATAAACTATAAATGTCACTACTTTTTTCACATTAGTCTGATCATCTACCTTTATTTCAATAATGAATCCACTCTTTCCAGTCTACCAATGTCAAGCTGCAAGGTAACTTGTCACAAAACTGGAAGCTTTGGATCCAGGAGTTTGAGCCAGAAAAAAATCAGTTTGAAATCTTTCTACACATAACGGGGGGATAAATCCATATAACTATTTAATAAATGTAACCATAAAGAGAAGAAGACCAGTTAGATATTAGAACAAAGAAAATGCAAAGAATATACTGAAAAATGAAGAAAAAATCTGCCATTTGTTAGACATTTTATCTTACTTGTGAATGAACTATAGAGGAAAGCGAACACTGTAAATTTGGTGAGTAGCATGATTCAATAATCAGAGGTAGAATTATCAATGCCATTAAAACTGACAAGTTAAAGAGTCAGCTTTGTAGACAAACCAGACATGATTTTAGATAAAGTAATATGCATGCACAAAGTGAGTGGAATTGCAGTTGAAAGAGCTTAAAATGGATGCGGAACTATTTAAAATTAAAACAATATCTGAACATTTTGTAAAAATGAATGTTGGAGGCAAGGTTTGTGATAATAATAGAAATAATGACACAGAGAGCCATGAGGTATCCAGGATCTTGTCTAAAATAAGACATGCAGTTAAAGTGAAAGGCTCACGTACAGACACAAGACAATAAACTAACAGTGAGAAAAAAGATGAAATATTTAAGGGCATTGTAGTATTGCAAGAAAGACAGAAACAAAGCAGTACATTGCAGAGAGATTATCGTGAACTGTTGCTGATTAAGAAGCTTATTATTACTGGCAGCATCTTTTACTTTAAGCAACATACATGAGCAGAACATTTAGGGCTTTAAAGACAACATATAGAAATCAGCATGTAATTATACTGATGTGTTCATAAAGAGAAGCATGTTCTTCAGCCAGTGGTGACATGAGTATCCAAATAAACATTATAAAGTGTTGCAATTTTGGAAAATACACTGAAGCAACAAAAATATTAGGCATGTCAGAAGTTTGTCATGGTGACCTGCACTCACATGATAGCAGAGTCATTCACACATTTGAGAGGACAATCTGAATGCTCTCTCTCTAGTACTTTTCAAAAAGTTGTTATTAACATTATCTGAAATCTTGTTATTTCAGCTTCATTAACAAATAAAAAAGTAAACTGCAAGCAACAAACTGAGCAGGCTAGTTGCAATGCTGCAGAATATGATCAATTTTATTTTATTTCTTTATTCGATGGGTTCTGAAGTTTGTATGAGGAATATTGTATCAGATTATCTTCTGATCCATATGCAGCAGTCCATGCTTCTAGAAGAGTAGCAGTATCCCTAAGGGAGAGAATAAAGCAAGATCTTAAAGAATTGTTATTACTATATAACTGTTAATAAGACCCAGTGAATGGGATAGCAGTATGGTTTCAGCTCAGAATCAGAATAGACCCACTCCAAGCATTATCATTTGTTAATAGCTGAAAGCATTGTGTCAGCTACAGCCACTGCCAAATATTTTTCTGTTACATGCTTACCATGGGTTCAGGCTGATTAGATTTGTTAAAGCAAACTTAAAGTTTTATACTTTCAGTATGTCATTGGGAAAGTACATATTTCTGTTGTTAACATTTGGTAATTTTCTGTCCATATGAATTTCAAAGAGCTGTAACAAGGATTATGGAAGGCTCAAGTGTTGTAGTTAATATAGCTGATGATCTGTTAACATGGGGTGACTCCGAACTGGAAAAAAATTAGGCTGGTCAGTTTATTAGCCAAGATGAATCAGTATAATCTGAAAGTAACTGAAATTAATGCCAAATGTGTATGATTAATTTGAAATATGCTATCCATGTTCTAATGTCTTATGTAAAAACTGGAGGAAGACAAGCCTTGATGAGATTTCTGGGAAGCATACAATACTTCTGTAAGTTTATACTGAACATGTCAGACACTGTTGTACCTTTACTGAAGAGCTTAGAGCGTGATAAACATGTGATTGGTCACTGAACAGGAAAAGATCTCAAGTTACCAAAAAGCATTTAACTGAAACAGCTGTGAAATATTATGATGTTGGAAGTAGCTGTCATCATTGCATACTTGAAGGTGTATTGATGCAAGAAAGCAGACCAGTAGCATATTATCTGACAACATTTACAGACACAAAAAAACAGATATGCTGAGTTGGAGAATGAGATGTTAGCCACTGTATATGTATGTGATCCATGAAAATATGTATAGAATGTGTTGTGCATGAAAAAACAGTGGAATATACCTTTAAAGGTGTATTGTATAAGGTAGAAATATAGAATATACCTTTCAGTATGTAAAGGGACTTATACCCGTAAAAACATTCAGACAATTCAGCCAGGCAGTAAACTGTATTAGTTATATAATGAGATTCCAATGACTTATATTATATTGTATAATAAGAGGATGCCTATTTGGAGAACACCAGGAAGTATGTTCCACAGTCAAAGGTTAAACATGGGATAAAGTATGGGGTTTACCCAAAGGTCTACAATTCATGGAGTTCAACAGCCCAGTCAGGGATAATTGTGGGCAAAATGTATGTGAAAATGTTTTGGAGCTGAATGGAAGGCATGGTAGTATGTATGACTGTGCTTAACACAGGGACAGCCTGTTTGTGGAGAAGCTTCTGCTTGGTTTGCTGACAAAAACTATAAACTCTGTTGTAAAAGTAATTTTAGTGTTTGAATACAGTTTGGACCTGATGGACTTATTTTTTTTTCTGCTAAAATTGTCACCCACCTGATCCCCTGTTTACTTATTTCACTTTCGCTTATCTTAGTATTGGATTAGTTCTGACATTATGGAAAGTGACCCTTGGAGTTGGGGCATTTTCTTCCATAGATAACTTTTACCCAGTCATTATGTCTTGCATACTGGGTAATACGTTACTACATTACTGACACTGTATAAACAGGCATTGATATTTACCAGGATGAATTTATAGAAGGCCTTTCTTACTTAAAAAACTTGATTAGCTTTTATCAAACAGTTTGAGAAGCTATGAAGCAGGGACTAATTGTGAATAGTGTATATTTGTTATATTATAAAATTGGTGATCACTTGACATTAGAAAATACAAGGTAGAACATGCAAGATCAAAATCAGAAATGTATTATTGGTAACTAAAAACATGGAAGTTGATGTCCACACAAGGGTGTGGTAAAGTCTTGTGTAGCAAACTAAAGGACAAAGAAATAGGATGTACAGTTTCTAATTTGGGGACCAGTTCAGGTTACAAGGTTTTATGGACACTTTAGAAAACAGGGAAACAGTGCAGCTGTGAAATTTAATGTAACCAAATCCATTTAGGAGCTAATAATCCAACTTACCCATATGCTCTTGGTAATAACATTTTGAAAAAAATTGCCTAATGTTAGAGATCTTTGGGTGTTAATGGATAGTGAATTTACATTTGAAGCCAACATTATGGCTGTGGTTAGAAAATGTTATACTGGCAATTAAGGACACTTTATGTACTATTTCCAGCTGGGGTAAACAAGTGCTACTGTCACTTTTCAAGACTTTAGTTATCCCTCACATTGAATATTGTGCAGTTCTCTGTTTTTTACAGCTGTGACCACCTTAAAAGGTTTGAAAGAGTATGGAGATATTTCACTAAGGAAATCACAAAGGCCACAAAAATGGTTTATAAGAGAAGACTTGAAATGATGTCCTTATATTCAGTAAACTACAGACAAGGACAAAACGGTACATACTGCCTTACCTTGACCTGGCAAAGGTATTTGACACAACACCTCACATGGGCATTATAGACAAACTCACAGATTTTAGGCATAAATCCCAGTGTCATCCAATGGATAGCCAAATGACTTACAGCTAGGGCACATGAAGTTATGGTGGGGAAATCAACTTCCATCAACAGACCTGTTACTAGTGGTGTCCCAGAGTGCTCAGTATTGGAGTCTCTCCTGCTTGGAATATACTTCTCTGAAGTCAAGGCAAATGTTGAGGGCCTTTAGCTGACCAAATTTGCTGACTGCAAGATGGGTGCAATCATGGAATCCCCCAAAAATGTAGATATCTTCCTGGAATGATTGACACAGAGGAGCAATCAATGAATCCCCTCAAAATGTAAATATCCTCTAGGAAGGTTTGACACAGACAAATTACTGTGTGAGAACCATGGCCTAAATCTCAATGCAAAAAAAAAATCCATAATCATACCTTTTGGGAAGATGACCACCCCTGCAAATTACAACATTGATACCACTCGTCTAACAGTAGACTCAGTGGTAAGGGCCTTAGGAACTCAGGTTGACAGTAACCTGAACTTTGGTCACCATGTGTCCATGGAAGTGAGAAAATCCTTCTACATGGCACAGCTTGTAAGTAAGGGCATGGCATCCTGATTTAAGGAGATCATAGTCCCACTATACTCAGCACTCATTAGACCAGTAATTCTCACTTTGTCATGTAGCTGGCGAGATGTTTGCAACAGCTGGAGAGGCCACAGAGGTTCCTCATTAAAAGTATACAAGGTGTAAATAATATGTCTTATGCAGACTGATTCAAAGCCCTGTCCCTGTAGTCAGTCTCCTACAGACTACTGAGGGGCTGTCTATGGATAACCTACAAGGCATTCTTTGATCGAGCCCCTATGAAGCTGTGACACATTCACAAAACAAACAAGACTAGAATTATTCAGTCTAAGGATCTAAACCTTGGATGTGACATAAACAATACATTTTTGAGGGATAGGTATGTGTCTCAAAGATTACCCCTTCTCTGGAGCAGACTTCCATTCACGTGAAACAGAGTTCTTCCCCTAAGCCTATTCAAATACAGTTTGGACCAATGGATGTGAAATTGCAAATTCACCATTGGCTTGTTAACTGTGGCCCTTATGGACAGGGGGAGTTTATAGATGCCCTAAGGCACAGCCATATACCAAAGCCTTTTTCCCATGAGCATTGATAATTGGGAAAACTGGGGCATGAATGGCTAGGCTTAAAAAGACTGTAGAGCCATTAGCCTATTAACCTCCTGTGATCCTATAAATTACTGGTTACTAACAGGTAACTTAAATCTTTATAGTATAACTTATAGTGTAGTGTGAGGCAAACTGTGTTTTAATTCAAAGTACAGAAGATGAGGAACTGAGGGCTGATTTAGGCTTAAATTTGAACAATATCCTGGAATAAGACATAGGAGGCCTATTTTTAAACTAAATAAAGTTAGAACTGTAAGAAGAAAAAAAATTCATAACTCAGTCTTGAATGGACTTTCATGTTGGTTAGAGAATCTGACTGTGGGGATCTACTTCATAATGTCGAAATTTTAGAATGCCGACAACCATATGGCTGACATTCAAAATCTCGACATTATAAATAAATCCACAAAAAAGGAAATAACATTTCCTTTAAAGTGCTAGCAGGGGGGCTATGCCCCCCCCCATAACTTTAATATATCATCTCCGAGATCGCACTACAGTGCAGGAATGGAAATCTTTCCATTTCGCACTATAGTGAGATGCCAGTTTCCCATTGTCGGCAATCCGAATGTCGATCATATGGTGTCAGCCATATGGTTGTCGACATTCTGGACTGTTGGCAATGTCAGGTAGACCCAGCTGTAGATACATTTAAAAACCAGGTTGATGATTATATTGGGGATAATAAATATAAATATAATATGAAGGTGACTGCTATATTAAAGGCCTGAAGAACCATTAACAGCTTAGTAAGAACTATGTAATTATGTAATATTAATTTTTAAGCGTCTGCATAATATTTAGTTAGCAGCCAATATGGGTATTGAAGTTATTCTGTAGAAACTCAATAAAAAGGATTTGTTGTTGTTCTTAGCTATGAAACAAAGATAAAAAGGGATTTTTTCTGCTGCAGAGCAGGACTGATGTGGAATGCTCTTCTCTACAGAACAAGAAAAGCAGATGGTCTGAAGTGTTTTAACAGCATACCTCTCAACTGTCCAGATTTTTGTAGAGTGTCCAAAATTTTGCATCATATTTTAGGTATATTCTTCATACAATGTACGGGTTTTCTGGCAAATCACTGGGATGATCTGAGGACTGAAGTCACTAAATTATGACATACATTTGAGTGTTAGACTTCAAATCCTTCAGAAAATGTATGTTAACACAAATCCTGTTACTCTAGCAACTTTCTAAGTTTATAAGAGCAATATTTAAAATATGTTACTATTTTTGGGCCTTTGACACCCCCCCCATTTTGTAAGGCTCCAGATTTCTTGCACTAAGAGGTTGAGAGGTATGTTTATGAGTGAACTTGATAATTGGTTGAATAACTGGGTATATGAAGCAAGCTTGTTGAAGGCCTGTGTTGAGGCTTTTAGGTTGTTCACATATAAAATATTGAAATATCAAAAAATTAAAGAAATGGTGGTAAGTACTAAAACGGAGAGACACAAGAAAATGCAGACTTAGAAATCTACTCTATTTCTACTTGAGAGGAACAGAATGCTACAGAAAATCTGAGTTCTCAAGAGGTTTGTTCAGTTAGTGGAAAAGTTAAAACAGAAAAAGAGTTTTGTCTAGAACTACCCTTTACAGAAAACATAGAAGAACCTAGTACCAGTATTTTAAGGAGATGAACCTATACCTTCCACCTCAAGACAAGCTACAGAACAAACTAACCCTGAGTAAATGAAATTACAGGGACATCACATAAACTTTAAAAAAAGGCACAATGGGAAGATGCTAATTCAAGTATAATATAAGGAAATATAGCGAAGATTTAGGCAAGGATAATGAACAGGATGTTTCCGTTACTTCTTAACTCTATTTCAAGTCAAAAGATTACTTCTTTTTATAGAGTAATTAAATACAGGTAGGAATGTTTGCATCAGTTGTTAGGGCCAAAACGTTATAGTACAATAAATATGAAGTTATATCATAGTCAGTGTTATAAGGTCACCAGCGGATGGACCAAAATTAAGGCAAGAGACCCGATTGTATTGTCCAGCTATGATAAAAGAGAAATAAAATGTTTGTGATTCTTGTATAGAATGTCAAAAAACTACACTCCATTCTGGATTTAAGATTTCATTGATCCCAACACCAATTACAGTGGTGCAATTTAAATATAAGGGTATGACCATTGTGGGGCCACTAGTAAAAATCTAGCAGTATGTATCATTGCATACTACTGATAATGGACTATGCTGTATAATTCCCAGACACACTGTTATTATGCAGTGCTAATGCTATTGGCAGATTACTGATATTGTTAATCTCTAGAGTGGGTATCCTTAAAGAGGTACTTACTGACCAGGGCATTGCCTTTACAGTAATGGTGTGGCATCAACTACACCAGTCCTTTAACGTCAAACTGTTAAAGACATCAGTCTACCATTCACAGACTGATACATTAGTAGTCAGGCTCAATAAAACACTAAAATCCAGTTAAAGTCATTCATGCAAATGTGAAGAACTGGGCCCAGTTGTCACACTACATACTGTTTGCAGTTAGGCAGGTGCCCCAAGCTTCAGCTAGCTTTACCCATTGAACTTTTGTATAGGTTCATAGGTAGGTACTAGGCTATCTGCCTGAAGGCATTTATAAGCCTAGTCAGAATGTGTCGACTTTCGCCACCCCCTTAGATTAGTTCCCTGTGTCTCTGTCCAGCAGAGCCACTGAAGTGATTCCTGGGGTAAACATTCTGTTTTCCATCCAGTCATTAAGGTTTCTCTTGAAGAGGGTTAGCGAGGAGCTCTGCCAAATGTAGATTGGAATCTTGTTCCAGATCATGGGAAGTCTCTGGGACAGGAATCTATCCCCCCAGCAGTCCTATTTATTGTTGTGGTGAGGTTTAGATCCCTGGACCGTGTGGCTTGAGGGGATATGGTTTTCTTTAGGTGGAGCATGTCCATGAATTCTGGGTTGGACTTGGCCTTGTATGTCAGGCAGAGATCACCTCTGAGTAGGTGGCATGCAACCGAGTACAGCTGTAATTTCTTCAGTCGAGCTGCATAGGGCATCTGCTTGAGGCCAGTGATCCATTCGGTGAGGTACTTCTGTGGTCTTTCCAGTTGTTGCAGGTGTCTTGTAACGTACATCCCAAATGGGGCATTGTGCTCTATGATGGATCTGATGAGTGATGCATAGAGGGGCACAATGACCTCTTTTGATCTGGATGCTAACCCTTTTGTGACTAGGTGGGCCACATAGAAGGATTTTCTAATCACTTTGCCAATGTGATTATCAAAGGAGAGGTTACTATCTACTTGGGTCCCCAGATCCCTTATTACGTCTTCTGTATTTAGGGGGCCACCACCTATGTGGTAGATTGTAGGTACTTTGTTTTTTCCAAAGGGGATGACTATGCACTTTTTGGCATTTAGCTTGAGACCATGGTTTTGACACCAGGTATCTGTCTCAGTGAGACCCGTTTGGAGGATGTCTGTGTTAGCCAGCGAGTGAATTATAGCCCCTAGTTTGCCGTTGTCTGCAAACTTGGTCAGCCATAGTCCTCCTGTGCTTGCCTGTACCTCTGAGAAGTATATGCCGAACTGGAGGGGTCCTAGGACTGAGCCCTGGGGAACGCCACTTGTAACCGGTTAGGAGTCAGACCTAGCTTTCGCAACTCTTACCATGTGGGTTCTGTCCATGAGCCAGTTGGCAACCCATCTCATGACATAGGGGTTTATGTTCAGGCTGGTGAGCTTGTCTATAATACCTGAGTGGGGAATGGTGTCAAAGGCCTTTGTGGGGTCTAGGTAGGCTGTGCGGACCACCTTTCCCTCATCTATAGCCTTGGTAACTGTCTAAAAAATGTCCACCAGGTTTAGGAGGCATGATCTGCCCTTAACAAAGCTGAACTGGGTAGGGTCCGGTGTTTGGAGGTTTCCAATGTCTCTCTAAATGAGATCCATGATGATGTGCTCCACAGCTTTGCAGACCAGGCTAGTCAGGTTTATAGAGAGATAGTTCCCGGAGACCGTTGTGGCTCCACCTTTGTGGAGCAGAATAACCATTGCTGTGCGCCCCTCTGTGGGCACGTAGCATGTGGAGAGGCTGAATTTAAACAATGTGTTTAGGTAAGGGGTTAGTTCATCTTTGAGCTCATGTAGGATGCAGCCAGGGATACTGCCCGGTCCCACTGATGCTGTGTTTTTGGCTTTGGAGAGAGCTGTTTTAACCTGAGTGTCTGTGATTTCAGGGGCACTACATTCTTCTGGTATAGTTATGGGCCCTTTTGGGGGTGAGAGGGAGGTGAAGTTTGCACTAAACCTGTCTGCCAGGATGTCGGCTATATCGGTCAGTTCAGTGTATTTTGTGCCATTCTGCACTAACTCTGAGCAGATCTGAGAATTACAACTTAGATTCTTGACACAGCTAAAGAATGCCTTGTGGTTATCTTTGGAGTCTATGGCAATTTTTCTTTTGAAGCTAGCCTTGGATGATTTTATGAGGGAATGTAGTTTCTTGCTGATACTGATCAGGGATGTTTTCCCTTCTTGGGATTTTACTCTTTTCTGTGCTAGTTTCCTCCTTCTATTGTATAGCATGTTTATGGCAGGGGTCCATCAGACTGGTTTCCTTTTCTTGGAGGAGTGAATCTTGATTTTGCTTGGGATAGCATGATCCATGCATACTTGTAGGTGCCCATGGAGTGCATTAGTAAAGGATTTTGCAGCTTGGACAGCATTATCCTTTAGCATGGGGGCTTTGAAACTTCCCAACTCGGTCTTACGTAACGTGAAGTTTGCTTTTGAAAAGTTTTTCACAGTGGTTTCTTTGACCGGGGGTGGTGGCGGAATGTGGATATCCAGAGTTATTAGTTTATAGTCAGATCTAACCAGTGAGGGGTTGACCTCCAGTGTGGAACACCGGTCGCCCATGTTGGTGATGACCAGGTCCGATATGTTGTCACTTCTGGTGGGGATGTTGACCAGTTGATCCAGGGCATTTGAGTTTATAAATTCTAGGAAATGTTGGGCAAGGGAGTTTGTACTTGTTCTCCCAGTTAATGTTTGGGTAATTGAAATCACCCAATATCAGGGTGTTTGGTAGGACCTTCATGTTTCCCAGTGTTTCCAGGAATGTGGAGTGGGGGTTCTGGGACATGGTGGGTGATCTGTAGCAAGCTATAATTTGAATAGCAGTTTTGCCCATTGTTAGTTGCACATGGATGATCTCTGAAGCATCGTGCTGTGCCACTAACCTGGAGGTGTGGGTATCCTTGATGAATATGGATACTCCCCCGCCTTTTGTATTTCGGTCCAGGTTTTGTGGCTGAAATGCATGGTATGAGTTGTAGCCTGGTAGTGCTGGGGTGCTCTCTGAAGCCTTAAACCAGGTTTCTGTTACTGCACATACATTGTTTTTCTCCATACTGAGGAGTGCCTTGAGTGCATGCATTTTGAGTTTTAGACTTCTGGCATTGAGTAGCATTACCCTCAGTTTTTTGTTACTTGTGCTATTTACGGTGGTGGGTTTGTCTTTTGAGCCTTGACTAAAAAAGGCACTATGAGGGTGGCAAGGGCCTTGGCCAGTATTTGAAAGCCTAAGGGTGACAGGTGCAAGCTGTCTCTAGCAAAGCAACGTGGCTTGTCGAGCATGTCATCCCATGCTGACAGACACTGGATCCCCTATGAATGACACCAGAAGCTTAGCCAATTATTGAAATTGATAATTTTTTCTCTATACCATGGTATCATTCTTGGTGAGGGCAGGATGCTACTCAGGGACATACCGACCTGGGCTACATGATCAGAGAGCTCCTCCATGTCTCTTTTCATGTAGTCCAGGGAGGTACGGCTCAGGTCATTCACACCAACATGGACAATGACAGAGTCATATTTGTACTTGTTCTGGAGTGACCTGAGTTCTTGTGTTATGTGGCAGATCCTGGCACCTGACAGGCAGCTAACAGTAACCTTCTCCTTGTTCAGCCTAGTGAGTGGGACGTCAGTGTGCCTGACTATACAGTCACCTATTACTAGTGTGTTGGGTATGACAGGCATTCCAGAGGGCTGCTTGACACTGGCTTGACACTGAAAAAATGAATGATGGAAGAAGTGTAGATACCATTTAAAAGTGTGATAGGACACTACATTAGCTTGTAGTACAGACTAAACCTGGGTATAACCATAGAAAAAAGTACTGATCGACAGACCTCGATGCTTTGCCAGAGATGGCCTGCATCTGTCACACATGGGACTCCGGGTACTGACTAAGGCTCTTGTCACCCCTATAGTGCCTTTTTTAGGCAGTGTTCCAAAGACCAAAAGTCCACCATAACAGCTGCAAACAAATGCAATCTGAGGGTCATGCTGCTCAATTGTAGAAGTCTAAATCTCAAGATGCACTCACTTGAAGGTCTCCTCAAAATTGGTAATCTCGACATCTGTGCTGTAACAGAGACCTGGTTTAAAGAAGCAGAAAGCACCCCTGTGCTCCCAGGCTACAACTCATTCTATACCTTTCAGCCCCATAATATGGCCGGAAGCTCCAAAGGTGGTGGTGTCTCCATATTCTTAAAGGATACGTACACACCTCTAGACTGGTAGCCCAGTATAATGCATTGAGATACTTCAGGTACAACTAACACTGGGTAAGATGGTGATACAAGTCATAGCCTGATACAGAACCCCAAACATGTCCCTAGACTCTCACTCCAACTTCCTAAGCACCCTGGAATCTATCAAGGTCCAACCCAATACTCTCATACTTGGTGAATTCAACTATCCTTCCATCAACTGGGAAAACTATTCAAGTACCAATGTACAGGCCCAACGCTTTCTGGAATTTATCAGTTCCAATGCCCTGGACCAGCACATTCTGACCCCATGTAGAGGAAGCAACATCCTCGACCTGGTTATTACCACCATGGGAGACCATTGCTCCACACCTATAGTCAATTCCTCCATGGTTAAATTTGACCATAAACTGATCACCATGAAAATCTCCATTGCACCTACACCTCCTGCTAAGGTGACCACCCTGAAAAATTTCTCTAAAGCCAACTTTGGGCTCCTAAAAACAGACGTGGCTAACTTCTCGGCATCTATGTCAATGGAAAATAGCTGCATGACTGCTGAATCATACACTGATGCACTGTAGGAGCATATACACAAATGCATATACCTTGCCATACCAAATAGAACTAAGACGCTCTCCTCCAAAAAATGGAAGCCAATCTGGTGGTCCCCAGCCATCAATAAACTCTACAACAGAAGGAAGAAACTGCTGCAGAAAAAAAATGAAGTCACAAGACTGGAAAACCTCCCTTATCAGTCTCAACAAAAAGTTGAGATCCCTTATCAAATCCTCTAAAGCCAGCCATGAAGGCAGAATTGCAGCTGACACCAAAAACAAACACAAAGCCTTCTATAGCTATATCAAAAACCACAAAGGCAATATCCAGATTTGCTTTGAGTTATTGCACAACGGCACCTCTTATACTGAGCCAGCAGATATAGCCAACATACTGGCCAACAGATTCAGTGCCAACTTTACCCCTTTCCCCCAAGGGCCCTATCACAATACCAGAAGAAACCCTGTTACTCACCATTTTTGTGGCACAGATAAAAGCTGCATTGTCCAAAGCCAAGACTACAGTGTCCATGGGACCTGATAATTTCCCTGGCTGCATCCTACATGAGCTACAAAATGAACTGGCACCACATCTGTGTGCTCTGTTCAGTCACAGCATTACTCCAGGCTATGTCCCTAAGAAATGGTGCACTGCTACAGTCATCCTGCTCCATAAAGGAGGAGCAACTACAGACCCTGGGAACTATCGCCCCATTAGTCTGATGAGTCTGGTATGCAAAGCTATAGAGCACATCATCATGGACCTGCTTAACAAAGATATAGGAACTCTCCAAACTCTTGACCCCACACAGTTTGGCTTTGTTAAAGGGAGATCCTGCCTGCTGAACCTGGTTGACTTCTTTGAGGCAGTCACCAAGGCTGTGGATGAGGGTAAGGCAGTGCATACAGCCTACCTCGACCTGGCCAAGGCCTTTGATACCATTCCCCACTCAGGTATCATTGATAAAACTCACCAAACTAGGCATCAATCCTTACATCACTAGATGGGTTTCAAATTGGCTCACAAACAGGACCCACAGAGTGAAAGTTGCAGATTCCAAGTCAGACTGTCAACCAGTCATGAGTGGAGTCCCACAGGGCTCGGTCTTCGGCCCTATCCTGTTTGGCATCTACTTCTCAGAAGTCCAGGCCAACACAGAAGGACTCTGGCTGACCAACTTTGCTGATGACTGCAAGCTAGGAGTCATTATAAACTCCCCAAGTGATGCAGACATCCTACAAAAGGGTCTTTCTGAGACCAGTGACTGGTGTTGGAACCATGGCCTGAAGCTTAACGCCAAAAAATGCATTATCAACCCCTTTGGAAAAAACTCAGTTCCCACAAATTACCACTTTGATGGGAGTGCACTGAACACTGAAGGGGCCATAAGAGATCTGGGCACCCAGGTCTACAGCCACCTCACCTTCGACCACCACATTGCCACTGTGGTCAGAAAGTCTTTCTACCTGGTACATCTTATAACCAAAAGTTTTGCATCCAGGGAGAAAGAAGTCATCATCTCTCTCTACTCATTAGACCAATCATTGAATATAATGCCTCGTTTGTCATGTACCTGACCAGACACCTACAGCAGCTGGAGAGGCCACAAAAGTACCTCAAAAAAGGATACTAGGCCTTAAACACATGTCCTACATGGACAGACTCATGAAACTTCAGCTGTTCTCAGTATCCTATTGCCTACATAGCAGTGATCTCTACTTGAATTACAAAGCCATGTCTGACCCAGCTCTATTTGAAATGCTACACCTAAAGAAATCCCAATCCCCTTGTGCCACATGCTCCAGAGATCATAACATCTTTACCACAATTAACAGAACATGCTGGAGGGACAGGTTCATCTCCCAAAGACTGCCAATACTCTGGAATAAGCTTCCCATTCATGTCAAGCAAAGCACCTCACTGGCCCTCATCAAAAGAAATCTTGACGAGTGGATGGGTAACATAAAGTTCACTCCAGGGATCATTCCAGTTTCCCTACTGGATAGGGGCACTGTGAACTAACATTGGGTGGCACTGTGCCTGGGCAATTTTTTGGGGGCTAGGCTTGTAAAGGCTGCAGAGCCAATAGCCTAGTACACACCTATGAACCTATGAACTTGTAGTAAGCCCCAGAGATATAGAGTTGAGTTTGTAACAAGAATGGCTGACTTAAAGAATTTAACCCAAGAGATCAGTTATCGGTATCAGTATGCTCAACTGTGAAAAAACAGTTTGGTTAAGTGGCAAAAGCCATTTCAGATGACTGAAGGAATAAATGCAGTGAATTACAAAGTTAGACAGACAGGAAAAAGAAAGAAAGAGCAGACCTGTCACAATAATGTGTTCAAGCCATGGAAGGAAGTAGAATGTTCTGTTGTTAACTTACAAATTGAAGTTCATAAAGAAGAGAATTTTAATTTGATGTCCAGTTAGAGAAATCCTTGTGAAAAATACAAAAAAAGGAAGTAACCGAATTTTAATAAGAACTAAAGGAGTGCCTTGGAGAACTAAACACAGAGACAGCACCTGGAGTGAAGATTAGATTGAGACCTTACAATGTACCAGTCACAGAAGCAGTTAATAAAAGAATAACTTCAAAATATGCGTAAACTGGGTGGTAGAAGAGCCACCAACTGAAAGAAGCAGCCCAGCAGTGACAATTTCTAAACAATATGGAAAGACCAGATTCTGTAACAACTTTAGGAAGCTGGATAGCATTTCAAATGTTTGATAGCTATCCAGTGCCCAGAATAGACAAGCTGACAGAACATATGAAAGGCCAAATATTTGAGCACACTGAATTTAAGAAAAGGGGTATAATACTGATATTACAGTGATATACATACAGATGAATACATATACTGCTCTTTCTCTTCTCCTAAAAAGCAAGCTTTGTATATCCTGAAGGTCTGGCTCTGTACACAGTGCAAACTAGTTGGCTTATGTAGAGCCCCTGCCACCTTTTAGAGACTACTGGATAAAATATTAAGGCCTTACTCTCAGCATGCTACTACATACCTCGATGACATGGTCATCCATTCAGAGAACTAGGAGTCTTACTTATCTACGAGGCAGTACAGGTTATACAACAGGCATGCTTGACTATGAATGCTAAGAAAGCAAACTGGGCATGATGGAAGACAAATATTTTGAGTACCTTATCAGAAGAGCATAGCAAGAGTTCAGCTAAAATTAGTGAGACCGTAAAAATGCTGGCCTATATCCTGCACTAAAAGACTGGTAAAGGCTTTTCTTGGACTAGCTGGCCATTGCAGAAAATTTTTACCTAATGCTGCCAGAGCCATAGTCATGGTACCCACAGGAGCTCCCCAAGATAAGCTGAAGAGCAAGAAAAATGGTCTTCTCCTCTTCCAAATTTTTACAAACCACTTATTACAAATGTAACACAGTTTTTACACTCTGAATACTACTTGTGGAGAGCTGAAGCAGTAATATTTCAGCCCTGACTACAAATACAATACAAGCGTTCAGACTGAATTCCAACATTACAACCAATGATTGCCATCTGCCAGTCAAGCCCCATGAAACATTGCACCCCAGGTGGATGCACCCGTCACCATGCTGTACCTATGCTTCTGCCTAATTTGCAACTATTGCCTCTCCTTCTGTGTATGGAAAAATGTATTTGATAAGTATGGAAAAAGGTACTATGTGCTTTTAAAATTGGTAACGAGACTTTTGCTTTTAAGACTTATCAGCAACAATTCAGTCAGGAAGTCAGTTGTATTAGTTAACTGGACATCAGTTGGAGACATTGTGTTTTATAAAAATGGGTAGACTGTTCAGAGAAGACCAAGAGAGTAAGGTTCTCATATTGAAATTCAGTGGGCTAAAGCAGAAGTTTTAACCAAAGGTCCTAGATTCATAGAGTTGAACAGTCCATTTTGTGGATGTGACCGGAGGCAAATCTCATTGAAGACTTTTTGTGGTTGCTGACACTAAAGGAAAGGTTTGGTGTAACCTACAGCCTTGTTTATCAGAGGAACAGCCTGTCAGTAGATAAGTTGCTTTTTTGGACTGCTGATACAGACTGAAAACACAGGTATAAACGTCCTGTTCTTAGAGTGTCAATACTATATGAAGCCAAATGGGCTACTTTTAAAGTTTTCTTCTGCTTTGTATTAACAAACTTGTGTGCTTTGTTGTGGAATAAGGTGGAAACTGTATTTGCTGAATTTCAGAGGTGAGCAGTATCTCAGCCATATGGACCCTGCTCCAAATTTGTAGAAGATGTCAGGTTAAGAGGTACAGTGTACAAGCGTAAGTAAAGACAATATTCTGTAAATATGGAATACCAGGCACTGATCTCAGACAAAGGACTGCACTTTATTATTTAGGAAGTTTATATGATAATAGGCATTTAAGCATGTTACTACCATATTATCCCCAGATCAGTACCAAAGTCGAGGGAAAGATATAAGCTATAAAGAACATAAAGAAGAAATGGCATCATGTTGACAACAGTGATTATTTATGTTAGAACATAGAAACATGTCACGTCAAGGAACAGAACTTATCTGAGCTTAATTACTAATATGTGGAAGGATAACAAGACGTTATTGCTACTACATGTCTAGTTCCATAGCACAGAAGGAAAGCCACAGAGGTGACTCTTTACATCTGTGTGACGCCTCCAGGTGCATCTGCAGTTTACTTCTACTGATGCCTCTAAGTGTCAAATATTGCTTGTTCATATTTGCATCAATAATTCCAAAACCATGGTATGTACAAGGTTTTAAAAGATTTCATCTTAAAGCTTACACAATGGCAAACTCAACTGCATTAATATTTGACCTCTGTCTAGTGCAGGTAAATAGATATTAACTGTTATTTTTTTATGATATTAATTTATATAGACATAATTTTCACATTTTTCTAAATATAATAACTGAGTAACACAGGCAGAACTCAGCCTCACATGAAAACTGTCAGCTAGATAAATAAAATGTTGCTGACAGTATGTGTGTAACTTGAGTGGTTGCTGAGATATTCTAAGTTGTTTACAAAATGTTACAAAAGTAATAGTTACTGTGCTTACTATGACTTATAAAATTTGGTTTAAGACCTAGAACCTAAAAATGCTACCAAGATAAAAATACTCTGTATGAAGAGTTTTCCATTTATGCTTCTTTCATAACTCCTAATGTTCCAGAGATATGAACATTTGTTTGAAATGTACAGGCATAATTTGATTCTGTCAAAAGGCTTTGGCTCTGCTCATTGTAAGTTACAGAGCGAACTTCCTGAGCTCCACTGTAGTGAATGAGAAGAAAGCAAAGCAAAGAGAAATAAGAGACCATTTCCTAATCAATTAATTTTAGGAAAGGGGACAGAGGGGAAGGGCAAGTATCAGAAAATCATCAGGAATCCAGTTAGCAGTAACTGCACTAGTTAATGTTATAGAACGGAGACCATATTTTATACAATGTCCTGATCTGCCCATATACAAGAGTATAAAACTGCTAGTGTTGAATACACAGAGGTTACCAATCAGCCCAGTGAATGTGCATTTGCAAATAGGCCTAAAGTAATGTTTTAGGAGAGCCAAGCTTCGTGAAACTGAAGAGAATCCTTCAGAGCAGCCAGCCAGTTTGAAAGTTACTTACAAGAACTGAGAACTACAAAAACATGGTGAACAGAAAGAAGCTGTACAAGTATACAAACCTGAAGAATAATTTGTAACCTGCTATGCCACAGTGAATATATATGACTGTATAAAGCTGAGAATTGCAGCAAAAAGCAGCATGACTGCTAAAGTTTAAAAGTCTTGAATTTACTTTAAGTTGTACTATGTTTGTATCTATCAGCCCATGATATGCTGGTATATAATTAGAAATGCATGTATTTATCAGCCCATAATATGCTGGTATATAATTAGAAATGCATGTATCTATCAGCCCATGATATGCTGGTATATAACTAGAAATAGCATTTCCAAACTCTTTGTATAGTAATGCTTCCTCATAACTAATGCATAGCATGGCTTTTAACTTTGTAAACAAGGGGGTGTAGGATATAGCCTTAAGAAGGAGTTTTAACTTGAACATGTCACCATATCATGTGGTCAGTTTCACTTTGGCAGTTGCAGTAAAACTCTTAAGAGTCAGTATCAAACTGCATTCATGCCTCATTACTATGTCACTCTAATTTACCTCTTAGATATATTTTATTCTATGAAGATGTAAGTCTTTTATAAAATACTAGCCAATTTCTCTGAAGACATTTTTTTGTCAAATGATAGCTTTACACTGTATTTTGATTTGTTTCCTCAATCGTCATCTGGAGGCTTCTTATGAAACTCAAAGTGTCCTCTTTCTCCACTGACAATCTCTCACCCAAATGTGTAAAAGTTACAGCAGAAGCAGTTGGATATCCAGTCACTGATCTTTCTGATTTCTCCATTCGTAAGTCTTTATTCATTCATTTTAGGATACCCACTTTACCCTAAGCAGGGGCATGTGGATTTTATCACAATTAGGGGTGTGGATAAACTAACACCTGTACAAGAAAGCTGTTTGTAAAAGACAGTGAATCAATTCAGGATTTCATCACACAGACCCTCATGCATGTTGTGACCCCCGTGCACTGGCCCAGTAATCAAGGAGCCTCAATCCTCACCACTAGCACCAGTGAGGGGCGTCCACATTGCGAGGATAACAAGTACACACACAGTAAAGTACAATTTCCCTTAAGAGCACACAGAGATCACAGTCAGTCTGGGACTGGTTTCTCTCTTTCTCTCCAGATCCCCAGTAAGACTCCCCACTGGCACAGCTATAGGGTACAGATTTCAGCCTAGTGGTCAAGCCAAAACCTCCAGTACCCTCTCTGTACAACCAGTGCTTCATGTCCCTGCTCAAGTAGTTGACATACACACTTTGAGATATGAGTTATATATAAACACACAGACACTCCTGGGGAAGGCTGGCACAGGTTCTCCAGCTATGCCCCCTTCTCTCCAGACTATAAGGTAGAAATCACTGCCACCAACCACTATTTATCAGTTAGTAATAAGGCCCTTACCAAAGGGTGTCCAATTTTACTGTGCAATATTATTAGTGTGACGAACAGCAAGGCTATTGGAATGGCTTTGTACAGTATCACCAAATACATGCAAGTGCTCTAGAGCTTAAATTATCTCTACACAAAATAGCCACAGTTGAAAGGTTTAAAAATATTTAATAATAAATAATAAAAACACCAGAAATACTTATTACTTCCACACAATGGCATTACAGAGTTCAGAAATCACAGGAAATACTTTTAAACAATATTGTAGGATAGTCTGACAAATGTAGAAAACAACCAGGAAACCATACCAATAAAGAACACTTTATATGTAAAATCTAGTAATTATCTCTGTCTTAAAACAATAGAAAGAATTTGCTAGCCCAGACGTCCTGTCTCCAAGCTTGATATCAAACACAGTTGTAAAATTCTTTACTTAACAGCTTTCTTCCAGCATGGTGCGCTGTGGTTACATGTTTGAAGCTCAGTGCAACATATAGTTTAATCCTAACATATAGTTTTCTTTACATTTGTAAAACAAGCTTATGGATTATACTAATATTCACAATGACATAGAATTATCTACAAATTTCTATCTGGCTGAGCTGGCAGCACATCAGTTTTTCACACATGCACTGCACAAACACATTATCCTTATGAGAGTGTGTTGTTTGGGGTGTTGGGCCAAGTCCCCCCCATCATAGCAACTGTATGGCAGAACTTAGTTTCTAAATTTATTAAGAAACCACTTGAATTTTAGTGCCTTTGCTGGTGGCAGTGTTCCTTTGCATGAGGTTCATCCCATGGTAGTTTACTTGGATTTCTACTGAACCTTGAGTAGATCTTTTTTTTTTTCAACTGGTTCACTGGAAACATAAATATACACACAGCAGTCTCAGCCAAATAGGCATTCTGAGTCCACTCAATCCAACCACCATTTAATTAGAACAAACCATGTACCATCTCTGGCCTTGTGCTTTGAGTAAGTATTAGAAGCATCCAGTCTTCTGCAAATATTTTAGCCTGCGTAGTGACTAGTCTGAAGACAAGTGCTTCACTGTCCTAGTTTCTAAGCAATAGTCTTATAGTCTGTAAATCCTCCTCCACTGACATGCTGCTGGTCAGCTTTTACTCTCTCTTTACTAATAGACACTGACATTTACTCCTACTACTCAAACTATTTATCTTAAATTTTTCTTCACTTCTTCTAGACTTGTTACTCCCATTTTTTATCCTCTTGTCTTTAGTAAAACTCATGCCTTCAAGGAAGTCGTCCTTGGTCTCCCCCCTTCCCTTCTTATTTCTCCTTGCCTAAGATAGTTACTAAACCACTTTCAGCCCTGAGCTAGTATCTGTGCACAGTCAACACTGATTCAGTGCACTCAACTGTCTCTTTAGTGCATTTTTATTTTTCTATAGAAATCTCCCTACAAGCAAATAGATATGTATGTAATAGTGAAGTCTGCAGTTTGAATACCAGCCTGTGCGCTATATTTATATGTAAATTATAAATATTATGACAGCTTAAAACAAAGAAATTTGTCACACTATAATAGCTCCATTTTCTTTGACCACAACAGTTCCATGGTTACTTTCTCCTTTAACTGTGCTCAATTCATTGTTTTTAGCAGTCCACTGTCTTCCTTTCTTAAATTTATTTCTCTTCTCGTGTAACCAGTTTTGAGTTATCAGACAGTAATTTTCCAGAGATGAACTACTGCATTCTGGCTTACTTTTTCTTATTGTTTTGCTGATCTGTGGGGACTAAGGTAGGGTTTTGAACTTTTCATTTCAAAGTCCATAGAAACCTCCTTACATTAAACAGTTGTTAAAATAGTCAAGTGTGATTTTTTACTGTTATCACCATTAGCGAGGTCAAGGTAATACTAGACTTACTCTCCTACTAAAACTGTATCCTAGAGCAACAAACCCAAGACATTCATCTACTGGCACATATACCTTTTAGACTGTATTGTTTATTTTATTTATCTCTCAGCAGATTTGCGGCTGTTTACGTTAAGTCAGTGATTGTTCCCTCTGTCTGTTGACAAGTTTTCAAGCCACTTCATTCATCCTCGCTAATGGTCAGGCTTACGCCACTCCACTACCCTACCCCTAAATCCCACCCAGCCCTCTTATTCTACATTTATACTTTCATAGCACTGCCCACATCTTCCTCTAACCAATACCATCAGTTCCTTCCAGTAGGAAAATAATCAATACAATTACTCCCAATAGTAACACCCACTCTTGTCTACCACCCAAGATTCTCTCACAAGTTGTCTTAATCCTTGCCTCCTTTAACTACCAAATTACATCCCTATAACCAACCCACTACCCTCCAAACATTTTTTATCCTAATTTATAACAAATATGAAACTCAAGTTAATTAAGATGCCCCCAAGTCAGATTATTTCTCCTCACTCTACTAGCCTTTATTGATAACTATCAGATCCACCTCCTTCAAATACTTAACCAATCCTCACACAAAATATCAGCATCTACCTAGCCTGTCCTTCCCCATAACACCCTATCTCTATAAACAAACAACATCTGATTTATTTTTCTGTAAATAGCTTAAAACTAAACATACAAAGTTACAATCAAATATCAAACCAAGATCAAAATATAACTGTCCACACTCTTCCCTCTGTAAAATATCACTTCTAAAAATTAGCTGAGATATTCACCCCAGCCCTGATCCCACTGTTCATACAATGATTACTTTCAACCCCAAAATAAACCAGTTACCTAATACATTTCAGCAAAAAAAAATTCCAAACCCACTATACTAAATATGAACTTAAGAAGTATGAGCAATAAAATCCATGACATACATGCCTACTTCCACATACACTCCTGATGTAGTCATAGTTACTGAAACCTGGTTAAAAAAGAAATGAAGGATAATGAGATCACCCCCCCCCCCCCCAGGATACAATATACTCAGGCACGATGGACAGAACAAGTGTGCAGATGGTATACAAATCATCTATAAAAATTCCCTAACCATTACTGTACTTCCACAGGAAATACCCAAAATTAACAATGCTGAACCACTAATAACATTCCTAAGGAACAATAGGAAAACTCTATGTTTAACAGCAATGTATATACCACCAGAGAATAACACTGATACTGCTTAAAGCATCCTGTATTGGGTATCCAAATTAACCATGAAACTGTAATACTTGGAGACTTAAATATATACTGGTAACTCATAAATTCTACTACCCCCGCTGAGTCCATAAACATATGCAACTTCAGGCAATTAATAACCACACCAACTAGAATCAGTAACATTTCAGGGAGACCCTCAACATTAGATTGGATTCTTACAAACAAACCAGACAAACTTACAAAAGTAGACTGCCTCTCAGGTAGCATAAGTGACCACATATCAACATAAGCTATTAAATCTCACTATAACCAAGACAAACATATTATCAATAATTAGATAGTAAATACATCCAATTTCAGCAAATGTATTTTCAATGAAACACTAAAAACATATAACTGGAATGTACTTAGAACAATGTTGCTAGATACTGCTGCAGAATACTTTTATAATGTATCCTTACAGACTTTAAATAATCTAGCACCAGTATGAAATAAAAGAGTAAAGTCCAACCCTGCACCATGGTTGATAAAGGAAACAAAAAATCATGATAAAAAGAGATAAAACTTGGAAAAACTGGTATAAAAATAACTCAAAATGCCATCCAGCAATTTAGACATCTTATAAATATTGCAAAACTCCATATCAAACAGGAGAAGCAAATATATTATACCAACCTACAAACGCATAAACAACCCAAAAATGTGTTGGTCATCACTAAATAAAATACTCCACCTTGGCAAGACCACTAGTCCCTCTCCAGAAACAGATAATACAGCAGACTCTATCCCCACATAGTTTAATTAATACTTTATATGCCCCCCTCTACATCTGTCCATTCAAAACCACCCACAGCTTAGTCCAGTACCTACCTGACTCGTAAGGAAGTTGCTCTGTAAACTAAAAACTACTTCTGTAGCTGTAGACCAACTACTATCAGAGTATCTAAAAATGGCTGCAGAAGTCATAGCCTTCCCTGTGCCTATACTAATTAACATACAGTTTGATAACTACAGACCAATAGAGATTCTCTCCCTCCTCTCCAAAATATTAGAGAAATGCATCCTTAGGCAGTTGATGCAGTACCTAACCTCAAATAACCTGAAACACAACATGGCTGTAGGCCCCATCACAGCACAACTACTACATTTTACCAATATAATAAACGGACATAGAAACGATGATCTACTTGTGTCCACCATGTTCTTAGACTTGCCAAAGGCATTTGATACTGTCTCACGCCAGTAACTGCTCGTTCTAATCCCCTCAATAGGACTTTCACAGTATCCTTGTTGTGGTTCCTTAGTCACCTATCTGGAAGGCAACAGGCCGTTAAATGGCAGCAAACCTACTCATCCTTTTAACCATTTACTACAGATGTCATTCAGGGCTGTATTCTAGGTCCTCTACTATTTAATATATTTATTAATGACCTCCACACCCCCACTCACCATGTAGTTTATTTCAGTATGCAGATGTCTCAGCATTAATATGTGCAGTCTCAACAATAAATAAGCTCTAAAACATTACCCAGAAATATTTCTCCAGTGTAGAAACATATTGACAACTGACTACTGCACACAAATTCATTCATCATCATCCAGAAAAATGCCCGGAACTACAAAACTTATTATTACCCTACTGTCCAGCAAGGGACCTCCATTCTAGTAACAAATTCATGTTACTTACAAATAAGTCAAATAATGTTGCAGGAGACTCACTCTACTCCCGGTGCATTGCTAAACTCTGGAATAGTATCCCCACACAAATAAAACTCTCTGACAAACTCAGTAGTTTTAAACCACTGCTTAAACAACATCTTAACTAACCCTGGTCCTGTACATACTCATCACTGGGTTAAAACTTTTGCACTGTACCATACTATCTAAATACTATCCTTAAACATAATATTCTCAACCTCTTACTGAAATGACAAACAATCTTTTATGTATAACTGCTGCCTGTACAATCCACTAAGTTGCATGTGTGCTTTCTCTTTAGTAACTTCCACCTCTGTAAAATCTTAGAATGTATAAATGCAACTACTGTTTGTGTATAAATGTAAATAGAAATGTAACTACTGTTTGAATATAAATGTAAATAGAAATGTAACTACTGTTTGAATAGAAATTAAAAATAGAAATGTAACTACTGTTTGAGTATAAATGTAAAGAGAAATGTAACTACTCTGTGTTAAGCTACAACTTAGTATAATGCAATGTAAGCAAATGGAGCTTTTCTCCCCAGGCCTCCGCTGAAAGTGGGTATTATCCGGTTTAACTTTCCTGCTAAACAAAGACAAATAAATAAACAAATAAATAATTATGGTCATTTTGAATGATCACTAAAATATCTCCTGCCTTGTCTTTGGAATATGGGTGGAAATTCAAAGCCTGCCATAACCTTCATGGACATAGGATGAACATGCAGGCTGTATACAAATGGCATCCTAGCTGGGAATCAGACCAGAACATCCAGAGCTGTGAGACAGCTACATTAACTGTTACACCCCTGTGATGCCTTTCATGAGCCATGTGTACCCATACCCACATTGTTTCTGCACCTACTCACAAAAAAGAATACTCTTGATCTTCCAGAAATTTCTAACACATTACTTTTATGTTCCTTTATCAAAGCTTGTAGAAAAATGTATGCACACATAGCCATTAAACCATCCGACGGAACCTTTTTTCTGTCTTTTAGCATGCCTTTTGCCTCCTCAAGTTAGGCCATTTTGATTTGAGAAACACCTTTGGAGCACTTGTTTTAGGTTGTCAGTCTTTTGATAATCAGCAATTATCAAATCATTCCATATCACTGAACCAACTGTGGTATTCAAGTTACATTGTTAACAGAGTTCAGACCATTAAATTGGCTGATATAATATCACTTCCACCAAAAGGTACCTCTGGTGTGCCTCAGGGATCAGGACTTCATCCCACCTTTGTTAGCAGTATGTCTTCTTACTGAGGCTCTGCTGGGCATGTATGGTATTAAGATAGTTCTGCACTGTTCTTTGCATCCCGCATTACTCCTGATGTCTCATTGCAGTTTCAGGATAGCTTACTGTGATCAGGACAGTTTACCAAGGTCCACAAGTGAATAACAGCATCTAGCATACAGATCAGTAATTCCAAAACTGATGTTATACTAATTAAACCAAGTAGGAGTAACTAGTCTCCCCACTAACAGTTTAAACTATGAGCCTGTAAGAATATCCCAATAAGGTAGTCAGTTCAACATGGCTGCTTTGTGTTAGACTAGAACACAAATTGGATTTTGTTCATCAATTCAAATCAGTTCTGTTTTGCACTTACCAAAAACTCACTTTGCTACATAGAGCAAAATATTCTAAGACTAACTATGCAGAATTTCCAGACTTTTGTGTTCTCCAGCAATCTTACAAATGTTCATTTAGCCCAAAGCAAAAAACTAGAGCAGCATACAGTAAGAGTGTTTAATTAGTCACAGGGCATTCTCCTGGAATTATGTTAGAATGCACTACTATATTTTCCTAAAAAAGAAGTTTGAATTCAGCAAATATCTGTCACCGTACACCTAAGAGCCTCTCAGTGTTTCTCCTGCCATTCCCCTCCTTCTGAAGGGAGGTAGTACATTTCCCGTATAACCTGCAATCTGCTAGTGACTACCCTATATATATATGATAGTCAGTCTGAGGAGTCTGCCTTTAGCATGGAACTTGTACCCTCTGTCTTTTAATCAGGGACCCGTAAAACACACTTCCAGGAATGGACTCAAAAGTTCCATATGGGAAGCACAGATTTGGCATTAATTAATCAGTACCTTCATCTCACTCATTACAGGTGGCTCATACAATCCCGCATTTTCTAAGTCATGAAACAACATTTTCTTTCTTACTGATTTTAAACGTATAGCATTAAGAGTTACATGTTTAGAATTTATACAGATAGCATCCTTCCATCTACTTGTTCATTTTTCTTGCACTTCCTGTTTTTCTCCATCCCCAATAATTGTTTAAAACCTGATATTTATTATCCATTCTAAATTCCCCTTTCTGTCATCTCGCTGCTTTCTATTTATAGTCTTATACTATTGTTGCTTTGAGAAAATATAGAAATTTGTGTACAGTCATGTTTATATTATTCCATTCTTTCCTCCTCCTCCTCCTACTACTACTAAAACACGGCTTCATGGCCTTTCCCTCATTGTAATTATTACAATTATGCTTGTTACTTTTATTTTTTTCACACTCAGCGGTTTTATTTACTTGAAATGCCAAAGGAAGAGAAAGCACCCAGCCGAAGTAGAGGTGCTAACAATGATATATTCCACAATGAAAAATAATCCAAGGCCAATATAACGCTCCAAATGGTAGTTTATTGAAAAACTGACAAAAAGATACTTGCGTCGACCTAGGTTTCGTCCGTCTCCACGGACTTCTTCAGAACACAAGTACATTTCAAAACCAAGCCGCTTAAATACCCTAAATTACATCAGTACTTAATCAATAAAGCTAATTGACCAGTTAACAACCTAATTAATAATTACAATTTAAAATATTTTTTTTTTATTTACTTGCTCTAATATGCTCTGTGCCCAGCTTTTGTTCTTTTTCACAAAGAAAAATGCACATCATTATTCATGCCAAAAATCGAACTGGAAATTCTCTTGCTTTGAAGTGCTAGTGCAACTCACTGTGCCACTATTACACCCCCAGCGGTGATACAGTGTTAGTAAAACACACCATATACCTTTTTTCTCGTCTTATCTTGCCTAAAAGTTTCTAAAAAAAAGTTGACTTGAAACTAATTTCTTAGGGACTGTATGTATTTTTCTGGGATAAAATGTCACATTAGAAGACAATAAGTGACTTATGACATATAAACTATTTTAGACAGGTTGACCTCCTAGCTTCATGGCTATTTTCAAGTAGGTAGCTACCAATATGTGTGATATCCAGCCTCCAAAATGCTTGACATTTGTATGGAAAGACTTTAGGTTAATTACAATAATTAACATTACAACTATGCTACTTTATGTTTTGCATACATTAAAAACATGTCGGTGGTGGACGTTATTGTTGATTTGAGACTTTCCAATACATATTTGCAGCCGTTCATTAATATAGGCAATTTTATAAAGATGTTCCGATCTTTTTATTAATATCTAGGAATGCAGTTTTTTGATACTGGCTAGTAGTGATATAACATACCTACTGATGACAAATAGCACATGGGAAAGTATACATTAAATAACAGGCAAGAGACTTTGTTATCTCATATAGGGTGCATTCTACAAGATACTATTTTTGCAGTTTATACAGTTATGACTAGAGTTTGAGATGGTTACTGCCCACATTGAAGGTTTAATTATTGTTCTAAGTATGTATCTCATATTAAGCAAGGATATATGATCAGTGTTTCAAAGTGGTGATTTAGTTACTATTAACTAATAAAGTTACCATGAATGCACCCCATGTCTTTGAAACAGACTCCCTTTGAAAAGTCTCAACAAATGATTTGGAGGCCATGAGTTCACACCTTCAGTATGTGGGAACAAACTGCTTCCTAGGGGAACTAACAGACCTTTATTACAGTTGAGTGATGAGACAGTAACATAGGTCTTAAGCTTGGTATCTGTCTGTGAACCTATAAACCAATCATTAAATAAAAAAAGTGTTTACAATACCATAATACAATTTTATGTAGCATGCTACAATCCAGATGTATTTCACAAATGAGTGACTTTGATTAAAAAGGGATGGGTGATTAAAATAATTTTTAGCAAATCTGATACAGCTAATCTCTTGGTTATATATGTTACTTAAGGAAATTTATAATGTGTAGGCTATTTAGTATGTAGTATTTGTGGGTATAGAGGACAGGCTTCCTGTCTGTTGAATGAATTTAAGAAAACTATTTCAGAGTGAGGAAGTACTTATACATTTCAGTTAAGAGAATGGTTACCTGACTAAATTGATGTGGGTGGGTTTAAAAGAGTTCCTAGTATTGAGGGGGTAGACCATGTTGACGGAAGTAACAAATACTTCATGATGTGTTTTGCTAAAAGATTTTTTTTCATTTTCCTTAAGGTTTGCTCAGTTGTTCTTCTTGGATTAGAAAGGATGGCTTGATGGGAGGAGACATTACTTGTATCATGGAAGTCTACATATGCATGGTGTATGCATGTGAAGTTATGATGGCGAAACAGATAATGAATATTTATACCTATCAGACATTTTATATTGTTTTATCATTCATGAAAATAATAATGCTTAAAAATTAACAGTTTCCCAAAAGCCTGGAAATATAATACTCTAGATGACTCAGGGAAAGAAAGTGAGAGAAAGACAGGATTAGAAACTCCCAAAATTCCACTTTAAAGCTGTGTTATTTTAGTGATCTTTATGCTTCTGCAAGAGCATATTTACAGACTGTGTGACACATAAAGCAATCCACTCCTGGAAACAGTATGTAAGAAACAAATACATAAGTCAAGGCAAACCAGTTACAGACCCTTTTACTGAGTAATGCTGAGTATTCTCAAACTTACCAGTCTGAGAAATGTAAAGAAATAACGTTGTTTGAAAAGTGATGCTGGAAGCTCTGGAAAGAAGGATAAACAAGAGAAAAAGGTCTGTACTGTTAAAAGATTGGAGTCTGTCATGAAAGCTCTGATTAAGAAAAAAGCCTGTAAGGAGGAAGGAAGTAAATGAGATCACCAAAAGGAAGTATACAGGGGAGCCAGCAGAAGAACAACCAGGAATATAAGTTAGGCTATCTCAAACCTGGAGAAAGAACTGACAAAGGGAATAATTAACTCTAAGAAAGCTTTCGTCAGATGCCTGGGAGACAAAGAAAAAGTAAAATGGATTAAAAGTATGAGGGCTGCAAGATAAGAAAAAATTGGGACTGGACAGAGATTGTGAGTTTATTGTTTTACATAAATGTTTAAAGACGTCAGAGTTACCATCATTTGAGGGAAGAACTGGGAGTTGAAAATAAAAAATCAAGAGGCATTAGATAAACTGATAATGATTTGAAGAAAAGCTCATGACATTAAGTTTGGATAAGGCATAAAAGGACCAGGTGATCTGACACATACAGTTAGTTGGTGTTTTAATGGATCTATAAAGAAACAGTGAGTCTTGTAAAAACAGGACTCAAATATTGCAGCTGGAACAAAAAAACTCACAAGAACACAAACATGCAGTGTTTTAAGCCAGTACAGTACACAGGGTTAATTAATCAATAATTCATTGGAGAGTACTTTACCCTATTGTACTTCTAGTGCTGGAATGCTTAGACATACTATCTGTGAGGCTACACAAACTCAGAGAAAAGTGAAAGCTATTAAAAAAGAACAGGGAGCATTTGTGGTATTTCTCCAATTGGATGGTCTATCAACTTCCCAAGGAAACTGGAGATATCTTTTTCCTGGCATTTTTGGTAAGAAAGAGCATATGGACAATCTAGCCGGAGGGCAACAGTCTTCATAACAACATATGTGCTGGGTTCACTTCCAGGAAATCCAGGGGAATATGGGCTTATTTATGTCTTTGTAAATCAATGTCAGACACTGAAATAAAATATTTTTATATGTTTTGAATGAGTCATGGTATACAGTTTACAACCTTTTTATGGATTCGTTAAACTTGTGTGGAAGAGGAGGGGGGATAGATATAATTTGGAAACACGATTGTTACAGAGACTGCACAAGGTCTATGGGTAAAGTGTTACAGAGAATATATAAGGTCTCGTGGGTAAAGCCTGTTGCGATGATGTGAGATATTGCCAGATATGCCAGGAACAGTAGAACAGTGGATGTGTAACATATGCTAGCACAACTAGCTGGAATTTTGTAAAGAATGATATATCATTTGTATATCAAACTTATTTGTATAGACGCTTGTATTTAAAAATGTATTTGCAAAGCTGCTTGTGTTAAAAATGTACTAACAGTGTGCTCTTCTGGGCAGAAAAGAAATGCACATGCACTATTGTAACTGTTTATATATATATATATATATATATATATATATATATATATATATATATATGTATAAGATGAAGCTGCCAGGTAACAGGAAAAGAGGAAGGCCTAAGAAAAGGTTTATGGATGTGTTGAGAGAGGACATGCAGGTGGTTGGTGTGACAGAGCAAGATGCAGAGGAAGAAATGGAAACAGATGATCCGCTGCGGTGACCCCTAACAGGAGTAGCCGAAAGAAGATATATACATATATATATATATATATATATATATATTGAAACAGAGGATACTGGAAGAGACAAGGTTAATCTCAATCTACCTGACTTTGAGAAATAGTAAGAATATTAAATTACTGGGCCTAAGCCAAGATCTTATCTCACAGTTTTGAATGTAGGTAGAGACAAAAATTCTGTACTAGGAAGCTTCCTGCATTGTTATGGGGTGAACAAATTGCTGCTTTGAAAAGGTGGAAGTTTGAAATTGTTTTATGACTTCCAGGAGCTGCAGCAGATCTTAGCAAGGCTCTCTGCATGTGTATTATTGACACCTATGTGATAAATCCTGACAGCTTCTAGCAATGGGGGGTTGCACAGGCACTAGCAGTCAGATGGCCAGATGTATGTGATGTCATTTTTGTACAGCAATAATGTTTTAATATTAGAGGAGACTGAAGTCTCATGTCATGTCTGTTTCTTGAAACCTGACATAGAGGGATTCCTCACATACTTCATATTGCCTTGCTCTAGTAAGTTATCAGGGATAGTAATTCTCTAAATCAGTTAAGAAAATATAGTGAAATTAATTCAGTACAGTTTTTCTGTAACTTTGAGAATCTATTCATCTGTGTTATTTCAATATTTCCTGTGATCTGAAACTCTTGTGTTTATTTTAAATATATATTTAGCCTTTTCATGATCTTCTATTATTAATTATTAAATATATTCAAACTTTTTATTGTGTTTGGTCCTTTAGAAAATATTTTAACCTTTGAGAGTACTTATATCTATTAGTGCCACTGTGGCCACTTTTGAAAGCCTGGCTGTTTGGTCAGCATTACCATTTGTATTAATGTTGATTTAACTCAACATAATCGGGTGCCCTTGCAAGAGCCTTAGAGTAGCTGGCTTTGGGGTGGCTGGTGGTAGGTTAACTACCTTATAGTCTCGGCAGAAGGGGGCATAGCTAGTAAATGTGTGCCAGCCTTTCCCAGGTGTGTGTGTGTGTGTGTGTGTGTGTGTGTGTGTGTGTGTGTGAAAATCAAATCTCAAAGTGTACATGTGTCAACTACTTGGAGCAGGGACACAAAGCATTGGTTTCACAGAGAAGCTGCTGTAGGATTTGGCTTGGACACTCAGCTAAGGTCTCAACCCTATAGCTGTACCAGTGGGTAGTCTTACTGGGGACCTGGAAGGAGATAGACAGAGAAATACGGACCCTGGACTGAGTGTGTTCCCTGTGTGTTCTTAAGGGAAATTGTGCTTGATGCAGAGAGCTGCATCTGGAAATACTGAATGCATCCATTTGTATTCCAAGTGAACGTCCTTCTCCAGTGTCAGTGGTGAGGATTCAGGCTCCTTGGTTACTGACCCAGAGTGGGGACATCACACCTGTTATTAATGGATGGGTAAGTAAAGAAGTGAAAGTGTCTATGGGAGTTAAACAAGGGTGCCCTGTTGTTTAGCTTAGTGATGAATGAGCTGGCATTTGATAAGTATAGTTGTTTTGGATGTGAGAGAATACTGTTGTGAGTGAGCATGCACTTCCATTTATTACTGAGCTATGCAGATGATCTAACATTATTATTTGATCATTTGGCAAAGTTACTCTTACTTTTTGTGTGTTTAGTGAATGCCTTAAGATGTCACATTCTTCATATTAATGAAGATAAATGTCATTATTTTCACACTGTGCCTTCAAAACTAACTATCTAAAAGTATTGGGGATAACTTTTTGGTGAAGGAAGTACTGGATGATCAGTTGGTAAAGCAAGCTGAGCAAATCTCAAGTTGTGACAACAGCATGGAAAGTTTTTTACTTGTCATTTTGAAATAAATTGTCTATAGTACATTCCGTTTTAATAGGAAGGTTAATCTGTTTGGTGAGCATGCATCTTCTTCCTACACAGTTGGAATCAAAGCTTTTGGGGTTATAGTTTTTTATGATGTAGAGTTCATGCTTGAATCTCATTCAGATGAGAATATTATATTCTAAAGAGGGTGATGGGTTTGATAATCCAGAAATGTTCCTGAATGTAATGTATTTTTATTGGATAATGTCACATTTAAGAGACAAACCTCAAACCATTTTGAGAAGCATATTGAATATGGGTAAGCCACGGTTGTGCAGTGGTATTGTTGTCGTCCCACAGCAAGAGGTTCTCCCATTCGATTCTCTACTGGAGCGCCTTCTGTGTGGAGTCTGCATGTCTTCCCTGCGGTCGAGTGGAGTTCGAAAGACATGCGTGAATATGCGTGCCTTCTTTGAAGGTTGGGCATTGGGCTGGCACCTCGGCACCGTAAAAATCTACTGCCTATCATTAGCAGACCGGAGTTCCGCTCTGGTGACCCCTAACTGGAAAAAGCTGAAAGAAGAACAAACACTGAATATGCATCTTGGGGATATTATAGGCAATTTGACTAGAAGAAGAAAATTGTGGGACTTTAATTGGGAGTGTATGATATTATCTCATAGGATTAGTAAGTGGAATATTTTCTTTGATAGCCTTCCCAAAACAAGATGTTGTCTCATATATATTGCAAATTATTTTATTTAGTGGCTCCTTTATGAGAAACTGTGGGAACTTTTAGCTACTAAGGTACAACAGAATATAAGTACAATGTTGTACCAGATTCCAGTATATGGTTTAGTGATTGACGCTTGGTAAATTGTCTGCAAAAATGGATATGAGGTACAAATGTCTGTAGGAATGTCTTTGTACTTATTGTAAACCAGAAGAAACTTTATCACATGATTTGATGGATTGTCTTAGAGTGACTGAATTTTGGAGAATTTCTTCTTCTCTCTGGTAATACAGCAGTCTGTCAGCTACGACATACTGATATGTGGTCATTATGTCAGCTTGATGGGGTGATGTGGATGATATTGATAGAAAGATCGCTACATGTATTTGTTTTTTAAAGAGGGAAAGGTGTAAATGTAGGTATAATAGTATATGGGACAGTTGTGGCTGAAAAGTTAGGAAGATTAGGGGTGATTTATAATGTTTGCCCTGTTTCAGTCTTATTTCCATATATTGTTGCCTC